>NC_086455.1:20132928-20337928 GCF_028390025.1 Pseudophryne corroboree
TAACGTGTGGCCCTACTGGAAATCACGGTTGTCTCTTCACCGTCGACACAGGAGTCAGTATCCGTGTCGGCGTCTGTATCTGCCATCTGAGGTAACGGGCGCTTTAGAGCCCCTGACGGCCTATGAGACGTCTGGACAGGCACAAGCTGAGTAGCCGGCTGTCTCATGTCAACCACTGTTTTTTTATACAGAGCTGACACTGTCACGTAATTTTCAACAGCACATCCACTCAGGTGTCGACCCCCTAGGTGGTGACATCACTGTTACAGACACTCTGCTCGGTCTCCACATCATTTTTCTCCTCATACATGTCGACACAAACGTACCGACACACAGCACACACACAGGGAATGCTCTGATAGAGGACAGGACCCCACTAGCCCTTTGGGGAGACAGAGGGAGAGTATGCCAGCACACACCAGAGCGCGCTATATATAATATATATATATATATATATATATATATATATATATACATACACACAGGGATAACCTTATATAAGTGTTTTTCCCCTTATAGCTGCTGTATGTTTTAATACTGCGCATAATTAGTGCCCCCCCTCTCTTTTTTTAACCCTTTCTGTAGTGTAGTGACTGCAGGGAAGAGCCAGGGAGCTTCCCTCCAACTGAGCTGTGAGGGAAAATGGCGCCAGTGTGCTGAGGAGATAGGCTCCGCCCCCTTTTCGGCGGCCTTATCTCCCGTTTTTCTGTATATTCTGGCAGGGGTTAAATGCATCCATATAGCCCAGGAGCTATATGTGATGTATTTTTTGCCATGTAAGGTATTTTTATCATGTTTTATTGCGTCTCAGGGCGCCCCCCCCCCCAGCGCCCTGCACCCTCAGTGACCGGAGTATGAAGTGTGCTGAGAGCAATGGCGCACAGCTGCAGTGCTGTGCGCTACCTTATTGAAGACAGGAACGTCTTCTGCCGCCGATTTTTCCGGACCTCTTCGCTCTTCTGGCTCTGTAAGGGGGCCGGCGGCGCGGCTCCGGGACCCATCCAGGCTGGGCCTGTGATCGTCCCTCTGGAGCTCATGTCCAGTAGCCAAGAAGCCCAATCCACTCTGCACGCAGGTGAGTTCGCTTCTTCTCCCCTTAGTCCCTCGATGCAGTGAGCCTGCTGTTGCCAGCAGGTCTCACTGAAAATAACAAACCTAAACTAAAACTTTCACTAAGAAGCTCAGGAGAGCCCGTAGTGTGCACCCTTCTCGTCGGGCACAGAAATCTAACTGAGGCTTGGAGGAGGGTCATAGGGGGAGGAGCCAGTGCACACCAGTTAGTCCTAAAGCTTTCTTTAGATGTGCCCAGTCTCCTGCGTTGCCGCTATTCCCCATGGTCCTTACGGAGTCCCCAGCATCCACTTAGGACGTTAGAGAAATAGGGATTTTTGTTTACTTACCGTAAAATCTTTCTCCGATTCCATCTGGGGGATGCTGGGATCCCTACCGTATATTTGTCTGGTTTAGTGGTTATATTCTGTTCTGTCTATTGGCTTGGCTAAACGGTAACGGAGCTACTGGCTAGTCAGGCTGGAGATAGGAGGGGTTAGAGGGGGGAGGAGTTAGTTTTCTATAGGTTCTGTGCTTCAACTCCTTTACCCACACACTCTAACCAACAGGTAACAGCACAGCATCCCCCAGATGGAATCAGAGAAAGATTTTACGGAAAGCACTATATTTGTCTTTACCCCTTACTATCCCTCTATTACATTGTAGTTTCTCTATCATTATCTGTCTATGCTGGGCAATGTATATTACTATTTCTCTGTTACCATCTCTGCCAGAGGAAAGTTGTGTTTAATGATCAGATGCTGTGCTATATACAATTACTTGCAGTCACATTTATATATTCAAATAATTTATATATTCAAATTCAGGTTCTAGCTGAAGCAGTAGTAAGACTGAAAACTATATTCTACTTCAATTTGCTCTATTGTGAAATACAGACTGCTATTATTAAATTTCTCAAATATTCTATAACATTGCCAGGTACATTCCGGGTATCACTGTAGACCCGATTAATGTACTGTTTAACTCTCAATAAAACCAACTCATCCTTATTACCCACGCTGAAGTCCTGGCAGCATCCCAGCACAGGTAAGCTTTAAGGGACAGGTGGCTGTTATAAGAGAAGATCTGGGTTCTGGCTGTAAAGATTTATCACATTTATACAGTGTTTTAAACAGCAAGTTCAGAATGAGGCCTCAATAATACATACCTGCAGGGTTCTCTGTTCCGTAATTAGTCCGTTTTTTATTCTTGTTGGCAGCACCTTTTTTACCCTTCTTGCCTCCGGCAGCTGCTGCGAAGTAACATATATAGAGATAGTCAGAGACCCTTGAAAAAAAACCTAATGTTATGGAATAATAATCATACATTTATAACAAAAATCGTAATCAGCAATGTATCAAAGAAATGTGCAGTTACAGTATTCATATTGCGCGTCTCCAATGTCAACACGAATGCCTGGGGCACTATATATAAATCACTGGGAGAAGGATGATGGCACCTGCTACCATCTCCTTACCAAACATAACGTCCAACAGAGTGGTGCATTACACAGGAACAGGCCTGGGTCTAACTGCGTTTACTATACATAACGTCCAACAGAGTGGTGCATTACACAGGAACAGGCCTGGGTCTAACTGCACTTACTAAACAATGTCCAACAGAGTGGAGCATTACACAGGAACAGGCCTGGGTCTAACTGCGCTTACTATACATAAAATCCAAGAGTGGTGCATTACACAGGAACAGGCCTGGGTCTAACTGCGCTTACTATACATAACGTCCAACAGAGTGGTGCATTACACAGGAACAGACCTGGGTCTAACTGCGCTTACTATACATAACGTCCAACAGAGTGGTGCATTACACAGGAACAGGCCTGGGTCTAACTGCGTTTACTATACATAACGTCCAACAGAGTGGTGCATTACACAGGAACAGACCTGGGTCTAACTGCGCTTACTATACATAACATCCAACAGAGTGGTGCATTACACAGGAACAGGCCTGGGTCTAACTGCACTTACTAAACAATGTCCAACAGAGTGGAGCATTACACAGGAACAGGCCTGGGTCTAACTGCGCTTACTATACATAAAATCCAAGAGTGGTGCATTACACAGGAACAGGCCTGGGTCTAACTGCGGTTACTATACATAACATCCAACAGAGTGGTGCATTACACAGGAACAGGCCTGGGTCTAACTGCACTTACTATACATAAAATCCAACAGAGTGGTGCATTACACAGGAACAGGCCTGGGTCTAACTGCACTTACTAAACAATGTCCAACAGAGTGGTGCATTACACAGGAACAGGCCTTGGTCTAACTGCGCTTACTATACATAAAATCCAAGAGTGGTGCATTACACAGGAACAGGCCTGGGTCTAACTGCGGTTACTATACATAACATCCAACAGAGTGGTGCATTACACAGGAAGAGACCTGGGTCTAACTGCTTACTATACATAACATCCAACAGAGTGGTGCATTACACAGGAAGAGACCTGGGTCTAACTGCGCTTACTATACATAACATCCAACAGAGTGGTGCATTACACAGGAACAGGCCTGGGTCTAACTGCGGTTACTATACATAACATCCAACAGAGTGGTGCATTACACAGGAACAGGCCTGGGTCTAACTGCACTTACTAAACAATGTCCAACAGAGTGGTGCATTACACAGGAACAGGCCTTGGTCTAACTGCGCTTACTATACATAAAATCCAAGAGTGGTGCATTACACAGGAACAGGCCTGGGTCTAACTGCGGTTACTATACATAACATCCAACAGAGTGGTGCATTACACAGGAAGAGACCTGGGTCTAACTGCTTACTATACATAACATCCAACAGAGTGGTGCATTACACAGGAAGAGACCTGGGTCTAACTGCGCTTACTATACATAACATCCAACAGAGTGGTGCATTACACAGGAACAGGCCTGGGTCTAACTGCGGTTACTATACATAACATCCAACAGAGTGGTGCATTACACAGGAACAGGCCTTGGTCTAACTGCGCTTACTATACATAAAATCCAAGAGTGGTGCATTACACAGGAACAGGCCTGGGTCTAACTGCGGTTACTATACATAACATCCAACAGAGTGGTGCATTACACAGGAAGAGACCTGGGTCTAACTGCTTACTATACATAACATCCAACAGAGTGGTGCATTACACAGGAAGAGACCTGGGTCTAACTGCGCTTACTATACATAACATCCAACAGAGTGGTGCATTACACAGGAACAGGCCTGGGTCTAACTGCGGTTACTATACATAACATCCAACAGAGTGGTGCATTACACAGGAAGAGACCTGGGTCTAACTGCGCTTACTATACATAACATCCAACAGAGTGGTGCATTACACAGGAACAGGCCTGGGTCTAACTGCGCTTACTATACAGAACATCCAACAGAGTGGTGCATTACACAGGAACAGGCCTGGGTCTAACTGTGCTTACTATACATAATGTCCAACAGAGTGGTGCATTACACAGGAACAGACCTGGGTCTAACTGCGCTTACTATACAGAACATCCAACAGAGTGGTGCATTACACAGGAACAGGCCTGGGTCTAACTGCGCTTACTATACAGAACATCCAACAGAGTGGTGCATTACACAGGAACAGGCCTGGGTCTAACTGTGCTTACTATACATAATGTCCAACAGAGTGGTGCATTACACAGGAACAGGCCTTGGTCTAACTGCGCTTACTATACATAAAATCCAAGAGTGGTGCATTACACAGGAACAGGCCTGGGTCTAACTGCGGTTACTATACATAACATCCAACAGAGTGGTGCATTACACAGGAAGAGACCTGGGTCTAACTGCGCTTACTATACATAACATCCAACAGAGTGGTGCATTACACAGGAACAGACCTGGGTCTAACTGCGGTTACTATACATAACATCCAACAGAGTGGTGCATTACACAGGAAGAGACCTGGGTCTAACTGCGCTTACTATCCATAACATCCAACAGAGTGGTGCATTACACAGGAACAGACCTGGGTCTAACTGCGCTTACTATACATAACATCCAACAGAGTGGTGCATTACATAGGAACAGGCCTGGGTCTAACTGCGCTTACTATACATAACATCCAACAGAGTGGTGCATTACACAGGAAGAGACCTGGGTCTAACTGCGCTTACTATCCATAACATCCAACAGAGTGGTGCATTACACAGGAACAGGCCTGGGTCTAACTGCGCTTACTATACAGAACATCCAACAGAGTGGTGCATTACACAGGAACAGACCTGGGTCTAACTGCGCTTACTAAACATAGGTGGATAAGCTTTAAAGCAGGCATGGCCAACCTGTGGCTCTCCAGCTGTTGTAAAACTACAAGTCCCATCATGCTTTGCCACAGTTTTGCTATGAGGGAATGCTAAAACTGTGGCAGGGCATGCTGGGATGTGTAGTTTCACAACATCTGGAGAGCCACAGGTTGGCCAGGCCTGCTTTAAAGGGATGGGTGGATGTTTTAGGAGTAGATTTGGGTTCTAGCTGGAAGGATTTATCATATTTATACAACGCTATTAACAAGTTTAGAATGACGCCTCATTAATACATACCTCCGGGGTTCCTTTTTCCGTAACCACTCTGATTTTTATACCTGCTATCCCTGTGGGTTTCGCCAGAATCTGCAAAGTAACATATATAAAGATGGTCATAGACCCTTGAAAAAGTAACTATGATAATAATAATAGACATTTATAACAAAAATTGTAATCAGCAATGTATAAAAAAAAAAAAAAAAAAAAAAAAGGTTTTGTTACAGTATTCATATTCTGGGTTTCCAATGCCAACACTAATGCCTGGGGCACCATATATAAATTACTGGGAGAAGGATGATGGCAGCTGCTACCGTCTCCTTGGAGAGGGGGAGAAAAAAAAAAAAAAAAAAGATTTTGGTACTTACCAGATAAATCCTTCTCCTTGAATCCACAGGGGGCACTGGAGTACTCTTGGGATATGGACGGGCGTTAGCAGGACATGCACTGAATATTTTAATTAGTAACTCTCCTCCCCTCCATACTCCCAAAGTACCTCAGTGTTTTTTACTGAGCCGAACAGGAGCGATAGAGGGGATGAACAATGGAGAATGACATAACATTATAACATAACGGACAACAATGAAGTTGACACATAACGTAACGGACAACTAAACAGTTGGCACAATAATAGATATCACCTGAACATTTGAACAAATCTGTGAGAATGTGTTACCATAAGATCCACTGAACTTACCCACAAGACAGGTAAAAACTGCTCTGGGTGGGCTTCTAGTGCCCCCTGTGGATTCAAAGAAAAAGGATTACCAAAATCCTATTTTCTTTTTCATCCACTAGGGGTCATTGGAGTACTCTTGGGACGTACCAAAGTTTCCCCCTTGGGCAGGAGAGCTTTTTGGCACCTGTAACACTAGACGGCCAATGCTAGATGCTGATGCCGCAAATGTATCAAACTTGTAAAAGCGCACAAATGTGAGCACTGATGACCATGTAGCCGCACGGCAAAGTTGTGTCGTAGAAGCTCCACGACCTGCTGCCCATGAAGTTCCCACAGAACGTGTTGAATGAGCTGAAACTGATGTGGCGGCTGTAGCCTAGCAAGGAGGTAAGCCTGACGGATGGTAAATTTAATCCATCTGGACAAGGTCTGCTTGGAAGCTGGCCAACCCATCTTGACCATCATAGAGAACAAACAATTTATCAGTTTTACGTACAGTTGATGTTTGGGCCACATAAACGCGAAGTGCGCGTACCACATCTAACGTAGCTGGAGTTCCTGCCCTTTCTGATAATACCAGAACTACGATTGGTTGATTGATGTGAAAAGATACTACCCTTGGTAGGATAGCGCGATTCGTCAGATGTTCTGCTCTATCATGAAACACCAAATACGGCGTCTTGCATGACAAGGCCTCCAATTCTGAAACACGCCTTGCTGAAGGCTAAGGTTAAAAGAAAAACCGGTTTTCCAAGTTAGAAACTTAACATCCACTTGTTGTAAGGGTTCAAAAAGTGAAGACTGTAAAAAAAAAAAAAAATCTAAAACCAGATTCAAGTCCCATGGAGCTGTAGGTGGTGTAAATGGAGGTTGTACTCTGAGGACACCTTGCAGGAAAGTGTGCACTGTTGGCAAAAGGGCCAAACGCCTTTGAAAGTAAAATTGACAAGGCAGAGACCTGCACCTTTAGTGTAGATAAACGTAGTCCTCCATCTAACCCAGTTTGTAAAAAGAGCAAAAGATGGGATAACTTGAAAAATGAGGTCAGAAACTTCTGAGCTTCACACCACCCTATATAGGCACGTCAAATCCTATGATATTGAGCTGCCGTAACTGGCTTCCTAGCACGTAACATGGTTGGTATAACAGATTCTGGAATACCCTCTCTTCTTAAAAGGGCGGTTTCAACAGCCACCCCGTCAAACGCAGCCGCGCTAAACCAGGGTAAAGGAAAGGACCCTGTTGTAACAGGTCCGGACGTAGCAGGAACGGCCAAGGATAGTCTGCGAGTAGCCTACGCAGATCCGAGAACCATGCTCTCCGAGGCCAATGAGGCGCCACTAGTATGACCATAGTGCACTCTCATTTGATCCGCTTTAGCAACAGAGAAAGCAGCAGAAACTGAAACCAGATACACGAGGCCACGTGATCGAGAGAGCATCCACTGCCTTTGGATCTCGTGTTCTGGACTCATACTGGGATGTTTGATTCTGGCGAGATGCCATTAAATCCACCTGTGGGTAACCCCACTGCTGGACCAACATCTGAACACACTTCTGGATTTAATGCCCCTTCTCCTGGATGAAAATCCTGACAGCTGAGATAATCCACCTCCCAGTTGTCCACTCCTTCAATGAGCACTGACGACAATATCACCTGGTGATGCTCGGCCCAATTGAGGATTCGAGCAACTTCCCGCGTGGCCATGCGACTTCGTGTAACGCCTTGTTTGTTCATGTTTGCGACTGCCGCCGCATTGTCTGACTGGACCTGGACAGTCTGAGACCGGAGCATGCGCACTGCTTGTCGCAGCGTGTTGTAAATTGCCCTGAGTTCCAGGACATTAACAGTAATCTTACTTGGTCTGACCAGAGACCTTGTAGCTGACAATTTTGGACCACTGCTCCCCAACCTCTGAGACTTGCGTCCGTCGTTCGAATTATCCAATTCCAGACTCCGAACCTTTTCCCTGCGGTGAGATTGTGTACTTGGAGCCACCAGAGTAGAGATATTCTGGCTTTTGGAGACAACCGCATCATCTGATGAATTTGTAGATGCGAGCCTGAGCAGTGTGCGAGAACATCCAGTTGAAAAGGACGAGAGTGAAATCTTCCGAACTGGAGCGCTTCGAAACATGCCACCATCTTTCCTAACAGTCGAATGCACCGAGACTGTCCGTGGTTTGAGCACTAACCAGATGACGAATACTTTGTACCTTCTGTTCTGGCAGGTAAATTTGTTGATCCACTGTATCGATAATTATTCCTAGGAATTGTAGTCTGAGAAGGAATCCGGTTTGATTTCTTGAAGTTGACAATCCAACCGTGCTGAACTAGTACACTGTACGTTAGCAAGGCATGTTGAAGGAGTATCTGTTGAGAAGGAGCTTTGATGAGCAGTTCGTAGCAGATCAATTGTCCACTCCCGAAATGAACACTGCCGACAATATCACCTGGTGATGCTCGGCCCAACTGAGGATTCGAGCGACTTCCCGCATGGCGATGCAGCTTCTTGTTCCTCGTTTGTTGATGTACGCAACTGCAGTCGCGTTGTCTGACTGCACTTGGAAAGTCTGAGACCGGAGCATGTGCACTGCTTGTCGTAGCGCGTTGTAAATTGCTGGCGTTCCAGGACATTTATAGACAGCAATCTCTCGCGAACTGTCCAGAGACCCTGAAGCTGACAATCTTGGATCACAGCTCCCCAACCTCTGGGACTCGCGTCCGTCGTTAGAATTATCCAATTCCAGACGCCGACCCTTTTTCCTGCGGTGAGATTGTGTACTTGGAACCACCAAAGTAGTGATACTCTGGCCCGTGGAGACAACTGCACCCTCTGGTGAATCTGCAGATGTGAGCCTGACCACTGTGCGAGCACATCCAGTTGAAAAGGACGTGAGTGAAATCTTCCGAATTGGAGTGCTTCAAAAGCCGCCACCATTTTTCCTAACAGTCGAATGCACAAAAGTACAGAGACCGTGCGTGGCTTGAGCACTAACTGTACCAGATGATGAATACCCTGTACCTTCTGTTATGGCAGGTAAATTCTTTGATCCACTGTATCGAGAGCATTCCTAGGAATTGAAGTCGTTGAGACGGAATCAGATTTGATTTCTTGAAGTTGACAATCCAACCGTGCTGAACTAGCACATTGTATGTCAGCAAGGCATGTTGGAGAAGTATCTGTTGAGACTGAGCTTTAATGAGCAGATCGTCCAAGTAAGGAACTATTATCACTCCCAGGAAACTGAGATGAGCTATCACAGACATCACTTTTGTGAATACCCGAGGCGCTGACGAGAGGCCAAACGGTAGGGCCTGAAATTGATAATGGTTTTGTTGTACTGTAAACCTCAAGTGCACCTGATGCGGTGGCCAAACTGGAATGTGCAAGTACGCATCCTTGAGATCCAGCACAATCATGAATTTCTGTGGCTCTAAACCTGCAATTACTGACCGCAAGGATTCCATCTAGAATCTGTAGTAAGTGACGTATTGATTGAGTCCCTTTAGGTTCAATATCAGTCTGACAGACCATCCGGGTTTGGTACTACAAAAATACTGGAATAACTGTGACCCTGTTGGTGAACTGGAACCGGGATCAAAACTGCTGAATCTACGAGAGATTGAGTCGCGGTCTGCAGAACCGCCTTTTTGTCTTCTGACACAAGCACACCTGTCTTGAAAATGCACTTTGGTGGGAGACAATCTAACTCTATTTTGTAAACTTTTAATACTAAATTGTGGATACACCCATCTGTGGATGTCCAAAACCACGCCAAATGAAACGTCTGAAGGCATGCTCCCACAACTGTAAATACGAGATGGGCTGGGAGCCTGTCATGACACTGGCTTGCCCTCGAGTCCCGACGACGGTTAGTGGTTTGTTGAAAACCACGTCTACTGTGTGGTTGTTCCTCTAGCACGGCCTCGAAAGGACTGAGGTCTAAAGGATTCAAACGCTGGTCCTGAATATTTTCGTTTAGGAGCCTGTGTAGGCAATGGTAGGAAAACAGATTTCCACTCCGTGGCCTCAGAAATCCATTTGTCCAATTCAGGACCAAACATCACGCCAGAGTAAGGTAACGCTTCTATTCCACGTTTGGACTAGTGCAGCTGAAAGGCGAGAACTAACCTGGCCGACGTCCGTAGAAACTGTACATAGATACTCATCAGATTCACAGATGTGATCTGCAAGAAGTAATAAGGTGGTCTTCTTGTAGGGCTGACCTGAGCTGTGTTATCCATACAATTACAGCCTTATTTACCCAAATTCCAACCAAAGCAGGCCTAAGCAACACCCCTACTGCTGTATACATTGACTTTAGCATAGCGTCTAGCTTACGCTTTGACAGGTCTTTAAGCGTAGTAGCAGTTGGTACTGGAATGGTTAACTTTTTAGAAAGTTTAGACAGACGCATCCACTGTCGGAGGATTCTCCCATTTAGACGTCAGACTTTGGAAACTGTTAACTAGACAGAAACCGGGGAGGTATAAAAAACTGTTTATCCGGATTCTTCCATGCCTCTGTTAACTGCTTATTAAGAGACTCTTAATAAGGAACACACACCGGAGAGCTGTGGTTTAGCAAATAACTCATCATTTGAAAGAGGTTCTTCAGTCTCCGTAGTACCCAACGTACTACCCTGATGAGATTATCAATGGCCGGACTATCAGTAACCTCACTATCTGACTCCTGGCCCAATTCACCCTCCTCATGTTCCTCTTGAGATACGAGGTCTGGCATGGAATGGTCTGAATGCAACATAGTAGAAACTGGTAACTTCTAAGACAAATGATAACTATCTTTAGGACCCGAACTAGACTTGTCCAGAGACCCCTCCGGTATCTCAGGTGGTATCACCGGAGCCTCAGATCTAGCCACCTCACGCTCCTTTCGAGCGGCGGCCAATTCAGATTGTAATCCAGACATCACATCATCCGCTAGCATTGCCCATGGAGGATCAGGAGAAGAACTCGTATTTATAGCTGTATTTACAAAACATACTGGGCATGTGGTAGATCCATAAAGGTAACACTCTCCCACAAACATTGCAGCTAAACTGCTTTTTTGATTTAGCATTATCCTTACTCATGTATACAGACAGACAAGTAGACAAATACAGACAAGTCCCACGACTCAGTAAAAATGTTACTAAAGTGTGTATATGGCCACACTATATGAAACCTGATCTGTCCGAATTTCTACTAACACCCCTACTCCATCCAGTGGCCGAGTGTTGTAGGACAGCTAACTTCCTGGAAGAAGAAGCAGGAAGTTGAGTTAAAATGGCCCCCAGCCAAGTGCTTATATTCCTATGTAAAACACAGCAATCATGTCAGGTTATATGTATGTGTCACTGGTACATTTATAACCCACTTAAAAGCATACAGTCTCTTAATAGTAATATGCATTGTATTAATACAGCCTGTTGTAGGTGCTGCGGGCATTACCACCCCCCACTATCTCCTCCTGCAGTGGCGCTGCTTGTAATAGAGACAGACCGAGGAAGCAGTGAGCGCTGTACGCGATCTGAGTGAGGGAGCCAGGGAGTGCTGCGACAGACGGCAGCGGTACCAGTAGCAGCCAGGAGATGTGGAGCGGCGGAGGGCAGCCAGCGGTACAATTACTATCAGCGGCCGGGAGCTGGGGAGCGGCGGCCAGCAGTAAGAGTGCAGCTGGGTTAGGAAGAGGCAGCGGAAGCAGCACTGTAATAAAATGAGCAGTTCCCACACAGCGGGGCGGGAGCATGATCTGACCGCTCTTACTTGAGGCTGATGTTGGAGGCTATGACGTGGCTTCTCGTGTAAGCTCTGTCCAGCTCCTTCCTGCAGCTCAGTGACAATAGCTGAGCTGCTTGTGCTCTATGGCAGTGCTCCTCTGGTGAGCGCCGACAAGCCAATAGCTGCCCCAGCAGCTTCCACAATCCCGGAACCAAGCTTCTTTATAAGCTGGGAAAGGATTGAGAGCAAAAAGTTAAAATAAAAAAAGTAAAAAATAGAAAAAACGTAGAGAATCTCCACGTGTGCTCTATCCATAATTGAGCACAGAAAAACCACTGAGGTACTTTGGGAGTATGGAGGGGGTGGAGAGTTATTAATTTAAATATTTAAATGTGCCCTATCCTGCTAACATCCCGTCCAAATCCCAAGAGTACTCGAGTGACCCCAAGTGGATGAAAAAGAAATGACCATACAAAGTTCCTTCCATGAGATATATGGATACAGCTACAGGCTACAATAGTCTCAGCTCACTAGATGGAGAAGTGCAGTCTGTCAATTCTACAATGTAACATATGAGCGAGATAATGAGTTATGGCAGCCTTACCTTTGTTCACTCTCTCTTTGAAGTTCATGGGGTACACAGGGAACATCTGGGTTGTAGATGGTGGATGAGAGTCCGGGAACCAAACAGTTAAGCTTTCAGCATATCTCAGAATGATCAGAGCATTCTGGGATACGCTGAAAGCTTAACTGTCTGGTGCCCAGACTCTCATTAACCACCTACAACCCAGATGTTCCCTGTGTACCCCATGAACTTCGAAGAAAGTTAACAAAAGGCAAGTCTACCATAACTCTCCTTTTGTTCGTCTGGGTTCATAGGGGTTCCACAGACAATTGGGGATGTCCCAAAGCAGTATTTCAAGGGAGGGGACGCACCTGAGCGGATAAAAGAATTTGGCGTCCAATGGAAGCATCCTGGAAAGCGAATGTATCAGACATAAAACCTAAGAAGCATGCGATTAGAAGACCACACAGCCGCTTTGCACAATTGTTCGGCAGACGCCCCACGTTCCTTAGTTAACAAATCTGGTGAGGCAAAAATAGGATTTTGGTACTTACCAGGTAAATCCTTTTCTTTGAATCCATAGGGGGCACTGGAGTACTCTTGGGATATGGACGGGCGTAGCCGAACAAAGGCACTCTCCCCCCTCCATATCCCCGAGTACCTCAGTGTACGACCTCAGTGTTTTTTACTGAGCGAACAGGAACTATATAGAGAGGTTGACAATGGAGAATACCTATAACATAACGGACAACAACAAAGTTGACCCATGACTTTACTGTCAACTAAACAGTTGACACCATAACCGATAGAACTTTATAATTTGAACCAATCGGTGAAAATGTGTTACCATAAGCTCCTTTGAGCTTAATACCACCCAAGTAAAACGTGTTCACTAAGCTCCCTTGAGCTTAAAACAACCCAGGTAAAACTGCTCTGGGTGGGCGTCCAGTGCCCCCTATGGATTCAAAGAAAAGGATTTACCTGGTAAGTACCAAAATCCTATTTTCTTTATCATCCACTAGGGGTCACTGGAGTACTCTTGGGACGTACCAAAGCTTCCCTCGTGGGCGGGAGAGCTGTTTGATACTTGTAACAGTAGGCAGCCAAAGCTAGATGCTGATGCCGCCACCATTCATAACGTGTAACCGTGCACAAACGTGGTGCACTGAAGGCTATGTAGCCGCGTTGTAGACGCTCCACGACCCGCTGGGTCTGACATTCCCACAGAACCTGTGGAATGAGCTATTACGGACGTAGGCGGTTGTAACTTAGTCTTAAAGTAAGCCTGACTTGTAGTCATTATTATCCAACTGGATAATGTCTGCTGAGAAACTGGCTAACCCCAGTTGGCAGCATCATAAAGAACAAACAACGTATTCATATCACGTACTGTAGACGTTCGGAACATATATAACGCGTAACGCGTGTACCACATTCAGAATTCTAGAATGTGCTGTCCACACAGAAACCACTATTGGTATATTGATGTGAAGAATACGAAAGCGGATTTCGTCCGAAAATCTGCTTTGTCATGAGAAAACTCAAATACGGTGGCTTGGAATACAAGGCACCCAAATATGAAAACAAAACCCTTGCCGAAGCCAAGGCTAGAAGAACAATGTTTTCCAAAGTAAGAAACTTAATCCCCATTTGTTGTAAGGGTTCAAATATGCAAACTGTAAGAAATGTGAAGCCAACCTCAAGTTACCTGGCGCTGTAGGTGGGATAAATAGAGTCTGAACTTTGGTGACACCTTGTATAACGGTGTGTACAGACGCAATAAAGACAAACGTCTTTGAAGATAAGTTTACTACACAGATACCTGCACCCTCCGTGCAGGTAAACGCAGTTTTCCATCCCACCCCACGGTAACTTGAAGGATGATGTCGGAAACTTCCGAGGTTTACGACTTATGTAAGCACACGAATTTTTGTAATAATGAGCTGCCTTAAGCGGCCTACTAGCTCGTAACATGGTTGGTATAACAGATACTGTAATGCTCTATTTCTTAAGAGGGCGGTCTGAACCCTCACCCCATCAACCGCAGCTGCGGTACGTAGGTAATAGGTACATAGGTAAGTATGGGCAAAAAAAACGTTCCCTGATGTAACAGGTTGGACGTATTATGAGCGGGCCAAGATCGTGTGCAAGTATTCCTTGGAAATTCGAGAAGCAACTTCTTCGAAACCCATGAGATACCACCAGTATGACTGTGACGAACTGTCTTATGATCCGTTTTGGCAACGGATAGAGCAGCGGAAAATGGTGGAGCCAGATACACGATGCTGAATGACCACATGAATGTGAGAGACTCCACCGCCACTGCCCTTGTGATCTGTTGTTTTGTACACATACTGAGCTTTTGTAATTGTGGCGAGATGCCATCATGTATACCTGAGGGTAACCCCCTTCTGTGGACTCACATATGAAACACCTCTGGATTTCATGTCCAGTTTTCAGGATCCAAATCCTGACTGGTGAGATCATCTGTCTAACAGATGTCCACTCACGGAATGATCCCTTGATATTTTCACATAATGGTGTTCTGAGTCATTGAGGATTCGAGTTACCTGGCGCATTGCCATGCGGCTTTTTTGTGTATGCAACTGCCGTTGCGTTGTCTGACTGCCCCTGGTCAGACTGAAAGCGAAGCATGTAGTGCATTGTAAAATGCACGGAGTTCCAGGACATTTATCGACAGCAATCTGTCGTGATCCTTTTAGAACCTTTGTCGCTGATCTTTTTTAAACTACAACTTCTGACCTCTGCGACTCTCGTCCAGAGTATTATACACCCTCGCCCCTCTGTGGGAACCGCGAGTGAAGGCGGCGAACTAAATCGCTTCTTAACAGGTGAATACACCAATGTACCGTTAGTGTGCGTGATTTGCACTAATTACTAGATGTACATTTGTTCTTGCTGGTGTAGTAGGTAAATATCTTTGATTTACCGTATTTATAATCTTACCTAGGAATTGACATCGTTTAGACGGAATTATATTTTGAACGTGATCTGCCACCGCAGTATACATTAGTAGCGCAAGTTAGAGGAACTTTGTTGAGACAGAGTTCTTATGAGCAGATCGTCTAAGATAGAGAAACTCTGTTGCGACAGAGGTTTTATGTGAGATGAACTATCATCTTCCAACATCACTTTGGTATATACCAGAGTCTAAGAAACGGTAGACCTGAAATGGTTAATGGTTGTGGCGATTTGCAAACACTAAAACCTGTGATGAACAAACCGGAATGGGTATATACGTATTGTGAAGATCAAGTGCAAGTATTCAATTTTGTGGCTCCAATATGCCAATACTAACCGCAGCAAATCCATTTTCAAACTGCAGTAAGTGACTTGCTGATTGAAACTGCGACGGAGCTGTATGGTTTTGTTACCCCAAACAGAGGGGAATAAGCAACCGTGACTCTGTTGTTGTACTACTGCCTGTATTATAAAGACAGCTGAAACCCAGCAGAGACTAAATGGCTACCTGCCAAACCGTTCGACTGAGGCAGTCATGTCCTTTAATCTGTAACTAGCTGAGACCTCCATGAGTTGAAGTCTGGAAACCCCGCAAAAGTAACATGTAAAGACGCGCTTCCACAATTGGAAAAGAGGTCATCAAACTACTGGCTTGCTGACCGTAGCGTCCTGTCGTTACAAGGCGTGAGTGTTTTGTACCACCGCCTTGAAAAACTGAAGTCTAAAGGGATTAAACGCCGGCACAAGTATTCCGTTTTGATACTGGATGCGGTAATGGCTGAATATCAAATTTAGGACCAACAAGCTGTGGCCTTGTCGTGCTGAACTAGTGACGATGAAAAGTGAGAATCGAAGTACCGTCGTTAGAAGCAGCTTTACAGATATACTCTGCAGCTTCTTTTAACAGTAATGTCATTGTTTCCATACATAGTCTAGTGACCCAAATGTTTCTTGGGTCTTTATAATGTTTGACACAGACGCATTTACCAATGGCGGATGGCGTCATCTTGGAAACGATTAAATAGTGGTCAAAGTCTACTAAGTGTAACAATGGAGACATTGACTCACTGTAATTTAGCAATGTATGTTGGCAACAACCCTGCACTATCTGAGTGCTGGTCTAATGTACCCTTCTCACTCGTAGTTATCGGTGTGAGATTTGACATAGAATCGTGCATTAAATTATAAGACCAGGTAAATAAACACTGTGGTACCCAAAGGGAAATTGGCCCTTTGGAAAGACTGTCTTTTGTTAGAGCTGGCGGAATAACTTCCGAGACTCCGATGTTTATTTGAATTGCCAATGCTTAAAATAGGACTTGAAAATTATTTTTTAGTCTGCGCTAGAGCCTTACTCGCTATGCAGACAGACACCACAATAGGCAACGGACAGCCATTGCACGCCTTATGACGTTATCATGTCATATATATATTTTATTGCTGAACAGCATATTAATATTAAACTCATGGTTGTTTCTCTCTACGGAAATCTTTAGTAAAAAACAAAAGATTTATTCGCTGTGAAGAGAAACCAGAGTAATCTTTATGTGAAAAGCAGCTCACATGGCCTATGAAACCCGAACCAAATTCCTACTAACACCCCTGCGCCTCTGGTGGCTTAGAGATGTAGGGCAGGAATGTTCCAGAATTACAAACTGGAAAACAACAGGAAGCATGGTTAAAATGGCCCCTTTGCCATGCTGACCGTGATAATCACAGAACAAATTACAAATGTTACCGTGTTAATCTAGCCTATTATACAGTATAATCACAGGCCGGGTACAACACATGCTCTATGAATAAATATATATATATATTCCAGACATTAATATATTTATACAGCATCAATATAGGCTCAATAGCCTCTTACAATGTTAATAACAGCCATTAATATATATAGGCTCAAAAACCTATTATACTGCCACATCACAGACAGTAATATAGATTTAATAGACCATTACTGTCAGGACATCCTTATAAATATCTTATACATATATTTAACCTGGCAGCTTCCACCGGGTCTCTTCCCCCCACCGTCTCTGTACTGAGACTGAGAGAGCTGCGGCGGCCGACAGCCTTTGAGAAGAGATCATCACCTCTGGCCGTTGGGAGGGCGCCTGAGTGGGGAGAGCAGCGGTGTCGCTTTCCACCGCTGGGAAACACGCACGGCCGGACGGAGCGGCTGATAAGTATGGCTTCCCCCCTTCTCTGCTGTGTCTGAGTGGGGAGAGCAGCCACGTGCTGTGCGGCCGGACGAAGCTGCGGCCGAACGGAGCGCTCACTGTCTCTGTGAGAGCCTGCGTAGCGGCTGGGCATAGCGCGTCTGAGCTCCCCCTGCTGTCCAGCCGGACGGAGCTCAGTATGAGTGTTAACCCCTACATAGCGGGGCGGCAGCCTGCGCTGACCGCCCCGTTTCCCCAGCCTACCTTCCTGATTATGGCTGCGACGCTGTAACTCCTGGCTGTGACGGGGCTTCTTCTGTGTAAGCTCCGTCCAGCTTCAGTGAAATGAGTCATGGCTGTGACGGGGCTTCTTCTGTGTAAGCTCCGTCCAGCTTCAGTGAAATGAGTCATGGCTGTGACGGGGCTTCTTCTGTGTAAGCTCCGTCCAGCTTCAGTGAAATGAGTCATGGCTGTGACGGGGCTTCTTCTGTGTAAGCTCCGTCCAGCTTCAGTGAAATGAGTCATGGCTGTGACGGGGCTTCTTCTGTGTAAGCTCCGTCCAGCTTCAGTGAAATGAGTCATGGCTGTGACGGGGCTTCTTCTGTGTAAGCTCCGTCCAGCTTCAGTGAAATGAGTCATGGCTGTGACGGGGCTTCTTCTGTGTAAGCTCCGTCCAGCTTCAGTGAAATGAGTCATGGCTGTGACGGGGCTTCTTCTGTGTAAGCTCCGTCCAGCTTCAGTGAAATGAGTCATGGCTGTGACGGGGCTTCTTCTGTGTAAGCTCCGTCCAGCTTCAGTGAAATGAGTCATGGCTGTGACGGGGCTTCTTCTGTGTAAGCTCCGTCCAGCTTCAGTGAAATGAGTCATGGCTGTGACGGGGCTTCTTCTGTGTAAGCTCCGTCCAGCTTCAGTGAAATGAGTCATGGCTGTGACGGGGCTTCTTCTGTGTAAGCTCCGTCCAGCTTCAGTGAAATGAGTCATGGCTGTGACGGGGCTTCTTCTGTGTAAGCTCCGTCCAGCTTCAGTGAAATGAGTCATGGCTGTGACGGGGCTTCTTCTGTGTAAGCTCCGTCCAGCTTCAGTGAAATGAGTCATGGCTGTGACGGGGCTTCTTCTGTGTAAGCTCCGTCCAGCTTCAGTGAAATGAGTCATGGCTGTGACGGGGCTTCTTCTGTGTAAGCTCCGTCCAGCTTCAGTGAAATGAGTCATGGCTGTGACGGGGCTTCTTCTGTGTAAGCTCCGTCCAGCTTCAGTGAAATGAGTCATGGCTGTGACGGGGCTTCTTCTGTGTAAGCTCCGTCCAGCTTCAGTGAAATGAGTCATGGCTGTGACGGGGCTTCTTCTGTGTAAGCTCCGTCCAGCTTCAGTGAAATGAGTCATGGCTGTGACGGGGCTTCTTCTGTGTAAGCTCCGTCCAGCTTCAGTGAAATGAGTCATTCTGTAGTCCTGGCTGCAACGGGGCTTCTCTGTGTAAGCTCCGTTCAGCTCTGTAGTCCTGGCTGTGACGGGGCTTCTATGTGTAAGCTCCGTCCAGCTTCAGTGATGTGACTCCTGGCTGTGACGGGGCTTCTCTGTGTAAGCTCCGTCCAGCTTCCGTGTGAGTCATTCTGTAGTCCTGGCTGCAACGGGGCTTCTCTGTGTAAGCTCCGTTCAGCTCTGTAGCCCTGGCTGTGACGGGCTTCTATATGTAAGCTCCGTCCAGCTTTAGTCAGCGTCCCAGTGATCTATGACTGCGTCCAGCTCTCTAGTCCTGGCTGCTCTTTGTAGGAGCAGTGGGCTGTCTGTGGCTGTGAGGGTGCTCTTTGTGAGGACCGACACGCCATGCGCTGCCCGTGCAGCGGCACTATCCCGGACCCATGTTTTCCCAGAAACTGGGAAGGGATGTGCTAAGTGTAAAATTAAAATCAAAATGAAAAATTAATAAATCTTCCATCCAAGTGTGGGAATCCCACAAGCCGATGTTCGTGCTGTGAGCACCGAAAAAACAATGAGGTCGTACACTGAGGTACTCGGGGATATGGAGGGGGGAGAGTCCTAAATTTAAATATTCAGTGCCTTTGTTCGGCTACGCCCGTCCATATCCCAAGAGTACTCCAGTGACCCCTAGTGGATGATAAAGAAAGCTTGAAACCCAATTCCCTGATTAAGGTGGAATCTGTAAACCGCTTTCGGAAGGTAACCAGGCCTGGTTCGGAGAACCGCTCTGTCATGATGAAAAATCAGGGAGGACAACAGGAGACAGCTCCTAGGTCAGACACTCGCCTGGCAGAAGCAATAGCGAGCAAAAACAATACCTTAGCTGTTAGTCATTTAAGATGTGCTGACTCTAAAAGGTTAAAAAAGGGGGGCTCTTGAAGAGCGTCCAGTACAACAGACATCCCATTGAGCTACTGGAGGTACAAAAGGAGGTTACACACAAGCCTTTGAAGGAATGTACTTACATCAGAAAGCGGAGCAATTCTGCGTTGGAACGGTCTGGGGAAAGGAGAAAGGAACAAGCAGCTCAGGGACAGGAAGTCATAGTAGACTGGTGCCCGAGCTGGGGGAGGGGCTACAGATTGAGGGCCACCTCCTTATGGCTGGTTTTCCACCCCAGTTACTAAAAGGGCCTCCATAAATAGAGGTGTTTTAACATTTTAACCCGTGCCCATGAACACCATGGTGGTCTAGTGGAGTCCCTGCCTGCAGACAATGTCCATGTCAGTGCCGAGAATTAGTCGCAGGTCCCGGGGACCCTCTTACCTGCCCCACCCCGTTGCCAGACACGCAGGGTCCCCGCAGCAAGTGGCGACAGTCGCAGAGTGCGGCCCTTGCCGTAAGTTCCCGTCTGAGGCTCTGGCCATGCAGTAGTTTCAGCACCGGTGGGGGGTAATGGAGCTGCAGACTTACAGAGCTGTCAGACCAGTGTATTGGGGGGGGGGGGGGGGGGGGGGACCAGTAAAAATATATAAATAAATAGCTAGCTAGCTTACGGCTGTATGAAGCAGCCCCTTTCTCAGTGCACCTGCTTCCTGCAGGCACCAACAAAAAACTGAATGCCTAAGCACACCTTTAATTATTTTTGTTATAACAGAAAGGAGAGCAGACAGCTTTTCCCCACTTTGTAACACGAGGACATATAGGGGGTAATTCAAATGTTTGAAGAGTCAGTTGGGTGTCTGTTATTTCCCGTCTATTAAATAGGATAAAACAGACACCCAACAGACTTTTCAAACATTTGAATTTCCCCCATCGTGTGTCTACACGATATATGGGGAGACGCTGTGGAGCGAGTAGTATTGGGTACAGTGGTTGCTCTGTGCAAGAGCTGGGATTCAAAACTGCAGCGCACCACAAACCCTGCAGCAAACTGAAAATATAGGTAACAGTGCCCGAAGGAAAAAGGACATATGATAGAAGGAAACATGATAATAAAGTGATGAGATTTATATACCAGCACACCACGAACATAGTACAACCAGCAACGGATGGGACCAACAACAGCTGAACATGTAACCAAACAAGAGACAACCTGCAGAAAAGTCAATGCACTGAGGCGGGCGCCCAATATCCCCTTATGGACTACGATAAAAGGATTTACCGGCAGGTATTAAAATCCTATTTTCTCTAGCATCCATAAGGGATATTGGAGACACATTAGTACGATGGGGATGTCCCAAAGCTTCCAGAACATGAGGAGACTGCTGCAGCACCGCCTGCCCAAACTGGGTATCCTCTTGGCCAGGGTATCAAACTTGTAGACTTCACAAAGGTGTTCTTCCCCGACCAGGTAGCAGCTCGGCATAGTTGCAAGGCCGAGACTCCACGGGCAGCCGCCCATGAAGAGCCCACCGATCTTGTAGAGTGGGCCTTCAGAGACTTAGGAACAGGCAAGGCTGCAGACACATAGGCCTGTTGGATAGGAAGCCTAAGCCAACTAGCAACGGACTGCTTTGAAGCAGGACAACCCTTTTTCTGGGCATCATAGAGCAAGAACAAAGAATCCATCTTTCTGATCAGAGCTGTACGCTTGACTTAGATCTTCAAGGCTCACACAGCATCCAATGCCTTCTGAGGAGTAGATGTGCCAGAACCACAATAGGTTGGTTCAAGTGGAATGCAGAGACCACCTTCGGGAAGGAACTGCTGCCTAGTCCTGAGCTCCGCTCTATCCTCGTAAAATACCAGGTAGGGACTGTTACACGATGAGGCCCCCAATTCTGAGACACTCCTAGCAGAAAACAGGGCCAACATCATCACAGTCTTCCATGTGAGGTACTTTTCTACCGTCATCAGTGGTTCAAACCAAGAGGACTGTAGAAATTCCAACACTACATTCAAATCCCAGAGTGCCGTAGGTGGCACAAAAGTAGGTTGTATGTGAAGTACCCCCCCCTTGCAAGAAGGGCTGAACTTCTGGCAACACTGCCAATTTCTTCTGGAAGAAAATTGAGAGATCCGAAATCTGGACCTTAATGGAACCCAGACGGAAGCCCTTATCCACACCAGTCTGCAGGAGACGTTGGAAACGACCCAAGCGGAACTCAGCAGGCAGATACGTGCGTTCCTCGCACCAAGAGACATATCTTCTCCAGATATGAGCGTTTTGACGTCACAGGTTTCCTGGCCAAGTGTCTTCAAAGGACATGTCCAGAAGATACGTGTACCACATCCTCCAAGGCCAATCCAGGGCAACCAGAATTGCCTGGACTCCCTGATTTCTGATTTGCTTGAGCACCCTTGGGAGCAACGGAATCGGAGGAAAAAGGTAGACCAGCTGGTAAGGCCAAGGCAATGTCCGTGAATCCACTGCCCTCGCCTGAGGGTCCCTGGTTCGTGAGCAATACCAGGGAAGCTTCTTGTTGAGTCGAGTAGCCAACATGTCTATCTGTGGGGCAGCCCCACCGGTGGATGATCAGCTGGAACACCTGATAGTGGAGTGCCCACTCTCCCGGGTGGAGATCGTGATGACTTTGGAAGTCCGCTTCCCAGTTGTCCACACCCGGAATGAAGATAGCGGACATTGCTCTTGTATTTCTTTCCGTCCAGAGGAGTATCTTTGACACGTCTTGCATGCAGGCCCTGCTTTTTGTCCCTCCTTGCAGATTGATATACGCCACTGCTGTGGCGTTGTCCTACTGAACCTGGATCGTGTGATCCCTGAGCAGAGGAGAGGCCTGAAGAAGAGCATTGTAGATTGCCCGAAGTTCCAGAATGTTAATCGGAAGGAGGGCTGACCACCTGACCTGGAACTGTGCCCCTTGGGTGACAGCTCCCCATCCTCACAGACTCTCATCCGTCGTGAGGTGGGTCCAATCCTGAATCACAGGCCTTCCAGTAGGTTGGAGGACCGCAGGCACCACAGGAGGGAAATCCTGGCATGAGGGGACAGCCAAATCATCTAGTGCATCTGTAAATGTGATCCGGACCACTTGCTCAGGAGATCCAACTGAAATGTTCTGGCATGGAACCTCCCATATTAGATCGCCTCGTAGGAGGCTACCATTTTTTCCAAAATCTTATGCAAAGATGTATAGACACTCAAGTATGTCGGAGTATGTGTAAAATCTGCCCTAGCAGCTAAGTCTGCAACAGCTACTACAACAAGCTGAGTTAGAGGTAGTTCCGCCCCCTCTAATGGCACCGGAGCTACAGTGATTATTTATATTGGCAATGTCTCCTGTTAGCTAAAACTAGCACTTGTGTGATGTTTTAAGCCTATCTGAAGCCAGTCTACACAGGGGGCTCTAGCGGGTCCCCCCCAGGAGGGTCCCTTATGCAGTGCGCGCGTTCAGCCGCACTTTGAACTGGGCCCCCCCGCTTTATACTCACCACAGACGTCACCTTCAGGCACTGTTAGGGGTGTGCAGCGTGCTGCGGCTGTGACAGCCAAGGCGCAGTGCCCCACTGAACAACCAGTCCTGCAGTGAGGAAGCGGCTCTGACACCTTGTAAGGCCGGTGACCGTCCCCCCCCCCCCTTACTCCCACGGTGCAGGTATGGTGTTGCCCAGACAGCATATCAAAAATAATGAAAGTTAAAGAGAAAATAAAGAAAACTCTCCAGAGCTGCAGAGATGTGCATCCTCTCCTGAGGGCACTCTTTTCTAAAACTACCTGTGGGAAGGGGCATAGAGGGGAGGAGCCTGCACGCCCAGTGAAGAAATCTAAAGTGCACCAGCTCTTTTGGACCCCCATCGTACTAATGTGTCCCCAATATTTCTTATGGATGCTAGAGAAATAATGTGTCACCTTAATAGCACCCAAATGAAGAATTATCAAAATTTACTTTCAGCGGTGTGTTCTCATCTCCTCTTTACTCTTCTTCAAAAAATGCATATAACATAATAAAATAATGTGTTTTATTTGGTAACAGATTACAGGGCTGATTCTGAGATACAGTGTGCAGTAAAAGATGGTAACACACACACACAGGGGGCAGTAAGAGGTGGTAACACTCACAGGGGGCAGGTAAAGGAGATAACACACTCATATACAGGGGGATATCCAATACGCCCCGGTAATTTACCGGGGCTAATTGTCCCGCCGGGGGCTATCTAATTAACCCCGATAAGAAGGCACGTGCCACAACTTATCAGAGATTTTGTTTCACCTGCCTAAAGCAGAATCCCCGGAAACAGTACGAAAACGGTGCTGTTTCACACGAAAACACAGGTTTCACTGAACCTGTGTTTTCGGGAGAAAGGGTATTTTTTTATTTTTTTTTACAGGTGATCCATCTGGATAGCCTGCAAAAAAAACCAACAAAAAAAACAAAGAACGGTGAAACATCGGGAAAAAAAAGTATGAAAAATTTCCAAAAACTGCAGTTTTTAGGACCCGATGTTTTAACGTGGATGATTGGATATCCCCCACAGTGTGCAGTAAGGAGGTGGTACACATCCCCCAACACAGGGCAGTAAAAGGTGGTAAAACACACAGGGGGCAGGGAGAGGAGATAACACATACAGTGGGCAGTAAGAGGCGGTATGCAGTCAGTGTGCAGATCGCATATTGTGTGTTCGCACTCTGCATTCTGTGGAAGATGGAGGCTCATATGCATCCCAGGCTCATCTCTACGTACAGGTGAATGGGTGTAAAGGGGCGCTCTCACTAATGGTTCATTTTGGGGATAGGGTAAAATCCACTAATCCCCACAAAATCAACCCCAGTGTTTCTACTCGAAATAGATCATTTAGTAACAGTAGCTTTTTGGATCCATTCTGATTTTGATGGTGCTTGGGTTTCTATTTGAAGCTCTAAACGTGTTCTATTCACCCTCAAATACCAACCAAATTATACAAAATCATCCCTATTGGCCAAAATAGATCACATGCACTGTATTACCCACAAACACCCTCATTCCAGTGCTAATTTGCATATCCACACTTTTCAAAATCATTCCTGGGCCTTTAAATGCCATGATTTACACCAAGTGCCCCACATGCATGCGTCCCATGTTACTGCCATTATATCGAGGTTTCAGACAATTCCACGTGGTCTAGAACCCAAAAGAGATCTGTTTCTGAGGTTTGCAGTCAATATGGCGATTTTTGGTCAAATTTAAAATCAACTGTTAGTAAATGAGCTCTTTCTCTTGATCTCTATGGTGATGTAGCGATGGTCAATTTGAGGTTGTGTGTGTGTGTGTATGAAGTCTTTTTTCTGACAATTTTCAAAAATTATCTCAAAATCATCAGGAACAGAAAAAAATATATATTATAAAAAAAAAAATAGAAAAAAAAAAATCAACCTTTACAAATTTACCCCATAGACTCAGTGAGGACATGAGCCTGTAGCTGGTCTCAGATGCCTCTTTTGCAGCAGTGATGGGGCACCTGCAAATGTGCATGCATGACGACATGACACCAAAAGGACGCACAGGGGACAGAGCTGCATACAGATCCGCACATGGGTGGGATTATAAGCATGTAGTTCTGTGCGCGCAACGGCAAAGCAATTACGGCATAAGAAAGACAGTACCAAATATTCTCCCACCAGGTGTGTACTCAGCATTACCTCTCCTGCTCGACGAGCGTGAACGAGAATGGTCTACCACTGGCCGGCGACTCTCTCTCGGTTCTCTTGTAGGTAATGTCCTAGATGCCTAAGAGACAAGCACAACCTGTTACATACTGGAAAAGGGCAAGTGGCTGTGTTGTGCTAGACGGGTTTCCTAGAACCTAGTCAGACTTGTGCTGAAGCAGTTAGTGAGCCCCTGCGTCTTACACACCAGCTATCTCCTACACAACTGTGACATTGCGGAGCCACTCTGTGATTAATAGTAACACACTGGTTCCTGGTGACATTCTGTATTCTCATTACATTGGCTCAGCCTATAAACAGCTGTCCTCACTCTATGAAGGAGATGGGTTACTGTTCCATCGCCAGAGAGCTAGAAAACATGGCCTGGTTTCCACTAAGAGCACGAGACTATGGGGTCAGCTCGCTATAGCAAAAATCAGCCACAGGCTGGTCAGCAAAGGGAGGGAAAGGGAGAGGAAGTACAACATGCCCTTTCCCCTTACTACACCCCGCCAGCACTATGCAGCAGGGGTGAGTATGTGAGGTGTGTGTGTTTGCAAATGCATGAGTGCGTGGTCTGTGCATGTATGAGAGTGACCCCCGTTGTGTGTGACCCCCGCAAGTGTAATTCCCCCTCCCCGAAGCCAACTGCTTGGAGAACTAAACCTCATCTCCCAGCAGCCCTTGCACCTCCCAGCGGCCCCCACCCCAGTGGCAAGTCGGAGGGGAGACCACTAAGAGCTCAGGAGGGGGGGGATTTACGCAACAAAGAGTTTTTTTAAGCTGAAACCCGCAACCATTTGTTTTTATTGGATACCGCAGGTATCGAAGCACGCATACCTGTGGTAATCCAAAATTGAGCACAAGGTTTTCTACCTCACTAAACCTCGCGCCCAATTGGATTCCCCACTTGCAGTCTAAGAATGAACGTGGCAAAATGCCTTTCACCAAACACAGGCAAGCAGTCACTCGTGGTCAGTCATTATTGTAAAAAGATGAATGTATTTATTGTCTCAGTCATCAATGCTGGGGGACAATGGCTAGCAGGTTGGGACTGTGCAGCTGGCACTTAAACTGTAGCTGCTACCCCCAGCATGCCAGGTTTTTTTTTTTTTTTTTATTAAGCGTCTTCGTAGAAGGGGACGTTTTAGGGGGCTACTGGGCAGCCTTCTGTAGCTAGTTAGATTGATTTCTTCTCTTAATTTTCTTTTAATCTTTACTTAGGTGGCAGTGGGAGTGCGGTGACAGCTTGCTGGATTGCAGCCGCTGCATCGTTTCCCCGATCACACTCCAGGTCTCCACAAAGACTGCCTGGACCTGGGTATGGTGCACACTTTCATCTTTGTAGAGGGTGCAGGGCAGCTGCGCGGCCCTGTATTCTTCTTCCCCGGCAGGGGTTCCGTATCCAACGGCGACAGGCACTCAGTAGACTCCGCAGAAGCCTAGCACCAGATTCTGTCTCTCCCCACCCAATCCAGTCGCTGGCCAGGCGACAATTGCTCCAGTTCAGAGACCGGTGGGTGGAGTAATATTCCGATGCCAGGGTGATAGACATTTGCAGAGGTAAATGTTATTGACCCCCAAGGTGCGCTACCGAAGCAGTTTTCGCCACTGCTCTTCCCCAGGATGTAGAGAAGAGAGTGATATTACATCAGGCTATCACTTCTATTCTTTCGGAAGGTGTTATTGCTCTAATTCGGGAGCAAGAATGGAAACTGGAACTCTACTCCAACCTATTTCTTGTCCGTAAACTGTTCCTTTCGGCAGATTCTCAATCTCTGCACCTTTAACAGGCTTTGAGTGGATCACTTTAGGATGGAATCTTTCTGCTTGGTGATCCACAGCATGGAGGCCAACAAATATTTGGCCTCAATGGACGTCAGGGACACGTATCTTCACGTTCCTATCTGGTCAGGTCACTCACTCACTACTCAGTTCCCGACCCTGCCATTCTAGGATAGCCAAGACCCCCGCATGTTTTCACCAAGATCAAGGTGGTGATGGAGAGTCTGCTATGTAAAGAAGGTATTACAATCATACCTTATTTAGATGATCTGCTCGTGAAGGCCGATTCAGTTTCACAGTTGTAGGTGGTACACTTGGATCGCACAGTACAGGATCATCAGGATCTCAGCTGGATCTTGGATTTCAAGACGTTTCACTTGATTCCACAGTGCCTGCTGTTCCTGTGGGTTGATTTTAACATCTCTCCACACTGCATATTCCTGTCAAGAGTTTAAAACCTGGAACCTCCAGAATTTAGTCAGGACTTTAGTTTGTATAGCGTCTCTCAATCTTGCTGTGCATGAAGTTTTTGGGCACAATGGTCTCAAGATTCCAGACCATTTAGTATGCCAGGTTCAAATTGCGAGAATTCGAGTGTGAGTTTTTTAATTGGACAGGGTGCACGGAATCCTTCTAGTCTCAGCTCTTTCTGTCCACTAGTACATATCAATCCATCCGGTGGTAGCTGGTTTCCAATCATCTGCTCCGGGAACAATCCTTGGTCACTCTGGATTAGGAAATTGTAACCAGAGACATGAGACTCCAAGGATGGGGAGTCATGACTATACATATTCAGCTCCAATGACTTTGATCACAGTTGGAGACAGCTCTTCCAATCAATGTGTTCGAGCTCAGAGTCATCTTGCTGGGTCGCTTGGCAGCCTAGTCCAACCTTGCTGGTGGTACGGTTTCAGTTGGACAATGCCATGGCGGTGGCATATGTAAATCAAGCAGGCACCAAGAACATAAAAGCAAATGGCAGAGGCAGCCCAAATTATTTCCTGGACGGAGGACTTTGTTCCATGGGACTTTCATGTGGGGTATCTGTTCCCCCCCGATCTTACTGTTCCCTAGGGTACTCAAGTGGATTAAGGAACAACGGGTGACTAATCCTAGTGGCTCCAGAATGGCCGCTTAGTTCCTGGAACACCAACGTTCTCAAAATGTTCCAGGTGGCATCTTCCACAATGGCCAGATCTGCTGCCGCAGGGTCCGTTTCTGCACAAGGATTTTCTTTGGTTGGCTTTAATGGCGTGGCTTTCGAGAGATCTTTTAAATGCTAAAGGTTTTTCCACTTTCGGTAGTCCATACTATGTTGCAGGCACAGAAAGCATATATTGTTATGCAATTACCACAGGGTATGGAAGATTTACATCTTGTGGCATGAAGAGCCTCCAAGTTTCGCCTCTCGCAGTTCTTGTCCCTTTCTTCAGAGAGGTTTAGAGGCCTGATTAGACTTTGCTCTTTTAAAGTGCAGATTTTGGCCCAGTCGATAGATTTCCAGCGGCGTCTAGCACTTTTCTGGGTTTCGGGTTTTTTTACAAGGCGCGTTACGTGTTCAGCCACCGTATTGTCAGCCGGTAGCTAGTGGGATCTTAACTCTGTTCTCTCGTATCTCAAGTGGGCTCCTTTGAGCGTTTGGAATTGGTGGACCTTAAGTTAGTCATTTGCAGCTGGTCTTCCTTACGGCAATTGCCTCAGCTTGGCGGCTTCAGAGTCTAGGGCTTTGTCTTGCAGGATGCCATTTCTCATCTTCCATGTTTGACAGGATAGTTTTACGCATGATTCCTTTGTTTCAACCAAAGGTTGTTTAGTCTTTCCACTTGTTCCTGGGACCGGGATGATCTGGCTCTGCAAGATGTAGTCCTGGCCCTGCAGATTTACCTAGACAAACTTTGTCGACTCTATACGTGTTTATTATGACTCAAAAACATGGGATCCACCATGCAGATCATTGCATGGTGGATCAGTTGTCTAATCTCTCAGGCCTACTCTAGTTCGGGGAGACCAGCACCAGCCTGGGTTTCGGCGCATTCTACTAGAACAGTCGAGACCTCCTAAGCAGTGTGGCATGGAGCTTCCGATGAACAAGTCTGTCGGGTTGCTATCTGGTCCTCTGTCCACACGATTGATCGTTTTTATGTTTTTGCCTCCAGCGACGCCCACTTTGGGCGAACAGTTCTTCAGTCAGGCAGCCTGAGCATTCCTTCCCTTGGGAGCATCTGTTGAATGTCCGATGGTCCAGTGTCCCCCAGCCTTGAAGAAGAAAGGGGTGCGGATCATAGGGTCGACCACTATTGGTCGATAGTGACTAGGTCAACACTTGAAATAGGTTGACACGGTCATTATTTCAACATGTGAAAAGGTAGACATGAGTTTATATTTTTTTGGTGTCGTTTTCTTTGTAAAATGACCGGGATCCCCATTTAGAGCACCGTGTCCCCTCGCATGGCTCGCGTTCAGACAAGGTGCCTTCGCTGCGCTCGGCACAGGTTACTATTCCCATTCATAGTCCACGTGGATCGTAAAGTATGAAAAAGTGTAAAAAAAAATTTTTTTCAAAAAACTCATGTTGACCTTTTCATGTGTCGACCTAAAGACTGGATACCCTTTTAAAGTTGTACTGGCGTGCTGTGAGATGCAGGGTGGAGGAACTTCAGTGTTAAAGCAACAAATTTTATTTAGTGGCAGCTCCAAGGTCCCAACCTACAAACCCCATGGGTCCAGGGTCCCCCCAGACGGATTCAGAGAAAAGGATTCAACGTTAAGTACTGCAAAATGTTCTTTCTTACCACTGTTCTGATGTGCAGCTGTTTTATAATCCTTGTATATTATACTGGGGACAGTAGGGGCCAATAAGGAAAATCCTTACTCCCTCAAAGCCAATATGGTCTTCAGAAGCCCCAGATGTCCCTACCACTGGGCTGCTAACCTCTCCAGACAAAGGCGTTTCTCCCTCTCATAGGGAAGCAAGTCCAGTACTGACCAGCATTAGCATCATGTCCGAGTCTCCTCTCTGGCTGCTATTACCGCTTTCCTTATTGTGTACCACCATACTCCCCACACTACGTTTCAGGACATGCATATAAGGAAAGGAGGGAGAAATGCATTAGTGAAACCAGGTGGCTGGCTCCACCAAAGGCATTGGGGACAAGCTGACGGCAACTGTAATCCCTAACAAGTCAATGAGTTAGTTTGCCAACAACCCGCATACCACCGCCTACTCCTCCCCCCGCCCCATATGTAAGAAATCCCTTATTAGCTTAACACATCAGGAGAGAACCAGGAAACATACTATTAGGAGATAGCTGTATGGCTGTAGATGTAGCTATAATCTGTGCACGTTGTAAGAAAAAAAAAAACTACCTTCTTGAATTCTTGCATTTTCTTTCTGTTAGCAAAAACAAGTCTTTTTAACTCTTTCAGACGGTTGTGTTGCTCCAGGGATTTAGTAAAGATGTCTGAGACTTTCATGACAAAGGGGACGTCGCGCTCACTTTCTACAGAGAAGGTTCCCTGCAAGAGACAATTACTGGCGGTCAGCAGAGTAGAGCAGACGAAAGGGGAAATGTACGCACAGGGGGCATCATTCATTACCCAGACGTTATCACATAATACAGCTGCTTCTTTTCTAACACATCCGTCCAACCGACTTCCCCAGTCTCTGCCAGGCTATTACTGCAGGCCTGGATACATTAGTGGGTAACAGGTCAGCCTGCTCAGTGAGGGTACACGCACTCCCGTGCACACACACGCAGGTGTCTAACATAAGTGTAAGTGCATATTAAAATAAGTAAAATATAAATCGTTATACAAATCAGATAGAACAGGTCAGTGTTTAACTTGTGCAGCGCTATAATGAACTTTGTTGTTGGTTTGTATGCTGCATGTCAGCTTTCCTTCATCTCAACAGGAAATACTGAAAATGCAATTGAATGCGGTTAGCAAGGTTTAACAAATCAGTATATTTGTTTCCACGTGTCTAGCTGGGGGGAAAAAAAAAAAAAAAAAGACTTCCTGTTTTGTCAGACACGTAAAAATAAATAAAATGCAAATTAATACATACATACATACATACATACATACATACATACACACACACACAAACATGTCATGGTGTGAGGAGGGGAATGGTGGCAACCGGAAGCCACAGACTACAAGATATATGGTGGAAGCAGCAGGTTCCCCAGCAGCACAGGGTATATCTAGAAATGAATGCCGAGAGGACAGGGCAGGGCAGCTTGTGGCAGTAATAAAATGTGAAGAGAATGGTGTGGAAGCATCAAGAAGCCACAGTTATATAGTGGGAGTAGCAGGGTCCTCTCAACATAGGAGATGAGTGATGTGTCCATGAGGACAGGGCTGCATGTGACACAGGCAGTGAGGTAATGTGGGGAGGAGAAAGATGGCAGAAGGAAGCCAGAGTTATGTAGTACAATGAGCACTGGATTCTCACTCTACATAGAAGTGATGGGAGGCTCCAGTCACACAGATGCAGAAGAACTGTGGCGTGAAAGGCATGGTGTCATACATCCAATAAGTGCAAGCACCTTTGGTACAGAATGAAGCCTAAGTCACCGTCACTCAGTCTATGGGGTATATTTAATAAAGTGAGGGTTAAAGCAATAGACATGACCCATAGCAACTCAGATTAAAGCTATTATTTCCTAGAAGGTGATAGATAAAAGGAGAGCGTTATGGTAGACTCACCTTTCAACTCTTTCTTCGAAGTTCATAGGGTCCACAGGCAACATCGGGGTTGTAGGTGGTGGATAAGAGTGTGGGCACCACACAGTTAAGCTTTAGTGCATCCCAGAATGCTCGGCTCCTCTGCCCTATAACCTCGCCTCCATGCTCAGACATTGTTTTGTTAACCAGCTCAAAGCACGAAGTGGAAAGGAGAGAAGAAAGATGTCAGGCACAGAACACATTCTCACAGACAGGATAAAGGAACCAGAGGCCAATGCCAAAAAAATCCAGAGAGGCCAGGTGAGTCAGGGTGGGCGCCCTGTGGACCCTATGAACATTGAAGAAAGTTAACAAAAGGTAACTCTACCATAACTCGTTTTCTTCTTCAGGGCTCATAGGGGTTCCACAGGGAACATCAGTGATGTCCTATGCGGTATTTCAAGGGAAGGGACGCGCCTGAGGATAAGAGAAACTGGCATCCAAAGGAAGTATCCTGGGAGGCAAAAGTATTGAAGGTATAAAACCTAAGAAACGTGTGAAAAGGAAGCGATGTAGCTGCCTTGCACAATTGCTCGGCAGAAATCCCACGGCGTGCCACCCATGAAGGTCCTACAGAATGACTAGAATGAGCAGAAATCGAAGCTGGAACAGGAGGTCGGCTTGAATGTATGCTTGTGCGATGACCATTCTAATCCATCTGGCCAGCGTCTGCTTATTAGCAGGCCAACCACGCTTGTGATATCCATAGCGTATGAACAGAGTATCAGAACTTCTGAGAGCTAGTACGGTCTACATAAATATCTAGAGCACGTACAACATCCAAAGAACATGCTTTTGTTAACAAATCTGGTGAGACAAAGGCTGAGACCACGATTTCCTGCTTAGGATGTAATTTAAAAAACACATTCGAAGGTAACCAGGCCTGGTTCAAAGAATCGCTGTCTTGATGAAAAATCAGGAAGGACAACAGGAGAGAGCTCCTAGGTCCGACACCCTCCTGGCAGAAGCACTAGCGAGCAAAACCATCACTTTAGCAGTCAGCCATCTAACATCTGCCGACTCAAGGTTCAAAAGGGGGACTCTTGAAGAGCGTCCAGTACAACAGACAGATCCCATGAAGCTACTGTAGGTACAAAACAAGGTTGTACACGCGTAATCCCTTGAAGGAATGTGCATATATCAGAAAGTGAAGCAATTTTGCATTGGAACCAGACTGAAAAAAGGAGATGTGTACCTTAAGGAGAGGCAAGACACGGGCCTTAATCTAAACCTCTTTGAAGAAATGCATTTGAGAAATTTTGAAAATAGTTGCATTAACGCTCGAGAACGCACCATGTGAAGTAAGTATGCCACACTCTATAATAAACACGTGCTAAGGCAGGTTTGCGTGCCTTAAGCATAGTTTGAATAACAGCATTTGAAAATCCCTTGGATTTTAGGACTAATGATGCAAGAGCAACACCGTCAAAGACAGTCGTGTGAGATCTGGATGGAGACATGGGCCCTGTGAGAGTAGGCCTTGTTGTTAGGGAAGTTGAAGTCCCACTGTGAGGCCTGGAGATCTGAGAATCAATGACTTCTGGGCCACCTGAACATAGAAACATAGAATTTGTCGGCAGATAAACACCACTTGGCCCATCTAGTCTGCCCCTTTTCTTTTTACATTATTTTTATCTCTAACCGGATTTGATCCTTATTTCTTTGTAAGGATATCCTTATGTCTATCCCATGCATGTTTAAATCGCTCTACTGTCTTAGCCTCTACCACCTCTGATGGGAGGCTAGAGTACCCAATGTATAAGGGCCACCGGAAGGAAGATGTGAGGTAGACGAAACGTCCACGGAACCGATAAGGTTTCTACAAATGCTTCTTGCGGATTCCTGGACCAGGCTCCGAATACCAGTACTTTGTGGTTGCGCCACATCCGGTAGGCCAAATTTGTCCACTAGGAGTTGGAAGACCTCTGGCAGAAGAGCCCATTCGTGAATTTCCTGACGACTGAGGAAATCTGCTTCCTAGTTGAGTACGCCCGGGATGAACACCGCAGATATGGGCAGAAGATTACGTTTGGCCCATCGGAGGGGATCTTGGCCACTCCCTTCATCGCCATCTTGCTGCGAGTGCCGCCCTGATGATTGATATATGCCACTGTTGTGGCGTTGTCTGACTGAACCTGCACTGGTCTGCCGCATTGTACACTGCTCTCTAATCTAACACATTGATTGCTAATTGAGACTCTGCCAGGCTCCATCGTCTAGAAGACAAGTGTTGTTCGGTTACAGCTCTCCAGCCGCGAAGGCTGGCATCAGATGTGAGCAAGACCCAGTTGGAGTTCCAGAAGGGTCTTCCCAGTTCAGTTGTTGGTCGTGGAGCAAACAAGGTTGTGAAAGTCAAACCTCCGGAGTCAGAGTTATCATTTGTGACTTGAAGCGATGAGGCGGACCATTCCACTTGGTAAGAATCAGTCGCTGCAGAGGGCAAGAATGAAACTGTATAAACTTGACCATCAGACCGAGAACTTGCATTGCCAAATGAACGGACACTCGAGGACGGTGAAGGAACTAGTTTATTTTGTTCCATAATTTTAAAATCTTGTCCTGTGATAGGAAGATTCATTGACATCGAGTCCAGAAGTGCTCCCAGGTGTAACATCCGCTTTGACTATGTAAGTGAAAACTTCTTCCAATTTAATCAGTCAACCGTGACGTTGTAGGAAGGCTACTACAAATTAGAGATGACAGGATAACCTTGTGTGATTTTGCCAGGATCAGCAGGTCGTCCAGGTACAGGAGAATTCAGTTTCCCTGACGAAGGTGTACTCCCATGACTTTCGTAAATATCCTGGGTGCTGTAGCTAGGCTAAACGGACGTGCCTGGAACCAACAATGGTGGTTGCCAATAAATACCTTAGGAATAGAATAGGACTATGCAGGTATGCATCCTATATATCCACAGCGAAACCATAAAAGTCCCCAGGTTAAATGACCAAAACTATCGATCGCAGGGTTCCATGCAAAACTTGGGACATATTCACAAACTGTTTAAAGATTTAAAGTTAAGAATCGGCTGGTGTGACCCGCAGGGCTTTGGTACCAGAAAGAGGGTCGAATATTAGCATCTTCACCGTCAAAACTGAGGAACTGGTACTATCCCCCCTGAGCGTAGAAGCAAGCCGACCATGGCTTGTAGTATTGGAACCTTTTTCTGATCCGATGGAAGGCCCGTGGTGGAGTACTGTTGAGGGGGGCGTCCCTTGAACGAGGTGGTGTACCTGTGAGAGACTACTTCTTGCACTCAAGCGTCTGAAGTGGTCGTGGTCCAAATCAGCCCAAAGCGCAGTAGTCTGCTTCCCACCCTGAGGTCCCCCAGGTTGAGGCCTGCCCCGTCAGGCTGCAGGCTTGTCAGGCTTTGCTGTAGGTTGACGTGCAGCCCAATATTTCTTAGCTTTGTGCTTAGAGGTCTTTGTATCATGTGTTTGTCTAGGAAACATGTCCTCTCTCATGAAAATTGGAGCTTTTGACCCACTGAGTAGGAGCCAGGGGCAAAAAGGCTGTTTTGGCAGCTGCAAACTATACTACAATCTTGTTCAGCTCTTCGCCAAAGAGAATGTCTCCCGTAAAAGGTAGAATTTTAAAAGTTTTCTTAGAATCTAAATCCACTTTCCAAGAATGCAGCCAAACAATACGTTGTACTAGCACAGAGGTTGCAGACGCATTTGCTGCTAGAAATCCAGCCTCATAACGCTTCCCCAAGGTAAGAAGTCGCTGTCTTAACATGATCTAGGTACATTCTGCATTCAGACATCTGAAAGCAGTTCCTCTTCAGCTGCCTGTAACCATGCTTAGATAGCCTTTGCGGCCCATGAAGCTGCCACTGTACGCCTATGAATAGCCCCTGTGATTTCAGACCATTTTTTAATTCTTCTATCTGGTTGGTTCCATCAGTGAGGAGACGGTTGTGACAGGCAAAGTGGAAGTCACCACCAGACATGTGACATGAGAATCCACTGGAGGCGGAGTTTTCCACATTTGCACACACTGCTGCTGGTAGAGGATAGCGAGCTAACACACGCTTAGACAAATGGAACTTTTTACCAGGAGTTTCCATTAAATGATCAGAACGTAGGAATTAGGATTTAATCTTTTGCTTTTTAAACACATCAGTTTTCTTAGCAACAAGTGTGGGTTACGCTTCAGAAAGTTGAAAAATGAGTTTAATAGCATCAACAACAGCAGGCACATCTATCAGAATGGGAGTCTCCTCCTCTGCTGCACAGGAGACTGACAGAGGGAACAGTATCCTCACCCTCTTCCTCAGATGACTCATTAGAATCTGGTAACAGTGGATTGAGAGGAAAATGTAGCCTGTCTGGAGGAACCAGTGGCTGGTTGATACTCTTACTAGGCAAAACAGGGTAAGTTAGCTTCTGAACCTGATTAGACAGGGTATCCGCCCAAGGTGGATTAACTATTGGTATACTGTGTATTAGGCGGCAGTGACATAGGTGGGAATATAGCAGGCTTAAGTCGGCCCACCTAGAGGAACCAGTGGCATGTTTATGCTCTGTCAGGTTTTTTTGTTTAGTCGTTGTCTGAGTTAGCTTCTGAATGTGAGTAGAGAGGGTATCCACCCAGCGTGGATTCACTATTGGTAGTATGTTGGGTTGTATCGACATAGGGGGGCCCATAGCGGGTGTAAGTCGGTCTATCAGAGTTGAGGGAAAGCCGCCCAGGGAGGCTCCTGCGCAGGAGTTGTGGACTGACTAGGTGGCCATCCGCCGCAAATAACCATGCCAAGAAAAGTCTAGACGAGAGCAAAACAGGGGATTCTGCTTGTTTGCATCCCTTTTTTTTTTTAGACATTTTAACAAAAACTATTTGGGCACCCCTATACCCTGAAATATTATAATATAGATACACAGTGTGGTATGTGACTAAACACGGCCAATTTTGTACTGTGAGAAATAGCCATGGAAGCACCTGTGCGCAGGGTATAGAAATAATGGAGGTATATATACAATATCACTGCAATAAACACTTGAATCAACTACTCAGCTTGTTTGTTAAGCAGGTAGGATATAAGTGGATGTAAAAACCTGGCCTGCTGCAGACTTTACAGTGAGACTGAGCCCAGCGTTGCCAGAGCCTGCTTGCTGCCTTGCTATAAAATGGCTGCCCAGGTCTCCGAGGGAAGGATAGAGAGTGAGGCAGCTTAAGGGCGAGAAATCTGCAGTAGAATGACGCCCAGAGCTGAATGAGTGTCGCCTCCCCTATGCTGGTCTTCCACCCCAGGTACATGCAGCACCTTGCAAATAGGTGTGTTTAGTACTTGGACCTATGCCCTACATAGCCCGGGTGGTGCAGTTGAATCCCTACCCGTGTCCACACCAGCGCCACGTTCAGTCTCCCTGCATATGCGGCAGACCACAATTTAGTTGTGGGCCCTGGTTAGGGGACCCTCTTACCTGCCCCCTAATGATGGCCACGCAGTCCCGGGGTACCAGCAGTGTGGTCTTCCGACGCAAGTTCCTGTCTGAGGCACTGGCCAAGCAAGAGTTTCCGCAACAGTAGGGGATGATGGAGGAGCAGCGCTGTAGTTTGTCAGATTTACAGCGCTGTCAGCCCAGTGAATAGAAAAATAAAACATTTTAAAATTAGAAAGCTTTGAGGCTACTTTAGTAGCCCCCTGTCACGATGCACCTGCTTCCTGCAGGCACCAACTAAAACTGAATGCATGATCATGGAGGCGGGGTTATAAAGGAGATGAGCCGAGCATTCTGGGATACGCTAAAGCTTAACTGTTTGTTGCCCAGACTACCGGTAAATCCTTTTCACGTAGTCCGTAAAGGATACTGGGATCCACATTAGTATCATGGCGTGTAGACGGGTCCACTAGGAGCCTTGAGCACGTTAAGAAATTAATAGTGTGCGCTGGCTCCTACCTCTATGCCCCTCCTACCAGAATCAGTCTAGAAACTGTGCCCATGGGGACGGACATACCTTGAGAGAAGGATTGAAAGGCCAGTGGGGAGATTCGAATCAGCACACACAAACAAAGAGGAAAGTCATGGTAACCAAACTTGAACAAACTTAACTGTGCAGGAAACAAAATTCTGGGCAGGCTCCCAGTATCATCTACAGACTACGAGAAAAGGATTTACCGGTAGGCAACTAAAATCCTATTTTCTCTTACGTCCTAGAGGATACTGGGGTCCACATTAGTACCATGGGGATGTACCAAAGCTCCCAAACCGGGTGGGAGAGTGCGGAGGCTCCTACAGAACTGATTGACCAAATTGAAGGTCCTCAGCGGCCAAAGTATAAAACTTGTAGAACTTAGTAAACGTGTTCGTACCTGACCAAGTAGCTGCTCAGCAGAGCTGTAAAGCAGAGACACCCCGGGCAGCCGCCCAAGAAGAACCCACTGACCTAGTAGAGTGGGCCTGTACAGATCTTGGAACCGATAAACCTGCCGTGGAGTAAGCATGCTGGATAGTAAGCCTGATCCAGCAAGCAATAGACTGCTTTGAAGCAGGACACCCAATTTTATTGGGATCACAGAGAACAAACAGCGAATCCGACTTTCTGTGGCGAGCTGTCCGCTTCACATAAATCTTCAAAGCCCTCACAACATCTAGGGACTTTGAGGTAGAGGAGGGGTCGGTAACCACCGGAACCACAATAGGTTGGTTGATCTGAAATGCAGAAACCACCTTTAGAAGAAATTGCTGACGAGTTCCGAGTTCAGCACGATCCTCATGAAAAATCAAATAGGGGCTCTTGTGAGACACTGACCCCAGCTCCGACACCCACCTGGCTGAAGCTAGGGCCAACAGTGTGACGGTCTTCCACGTAAGAAACTTTACGTCCACCTCCTGTAAGGGCTTAATCCATTCCGATTGGAGGAACTGCAACACCACGACCATTGGGTCGACAACCACGTTAAATTTTACAGCTGTATCACACCTGGACCAATTACTGGACTTTGCCATCTACAGAAAAAGCGAGACAAATCTTTTACAACTGGAAACACTATCAACCCTTTTCTTCATAAAGAGGACACAGTATTATACGGAGGATCCCAAACCTGGCTGGTTTTGAGTAAAACATCAGAGACACTCTTAAGGGACTACACCTCTAGCGGTTTTCGGGTAAAGTGTATTGGCGAGACTGCGCTGTCAGTCTGTCTCCATCTGCTGTATAATCCAGGTTAATTAATAGGAATGGATGCTATTGTGATAGGCAGTTATATAGTGTCTGACCCACATTTATTGTTTTTATTGCTATGAATTGTCTTTGGATTTTTGTATCCAAGTTTTAATGAGGCCTAATTTTATGTTTTATTAAATGTGAATTTCTTATCACTTAATCCTTCTCATCATAATCTTTACTCAGCATTTCAATTAGCGCTGCTATTGTCTTTTTGGTTTCCACATCCACACCTGACTGCACAAAAAAACAGAACACGCCCCAGTTGAAGTTCCACTGTAAGAAATTTCCTGGTCTTACACCAAGAGACTTATTTCTTTCAAATACGGTGATAATGCTTAGACGTTTCCCCTTTTCTGGCTTGGATCAAAGTCGGAATAACCTTATCCGGGATTCCTTTCCGGGCTAAATGCTCAACTTCCATGCCGTCAAACGCAGCCGTAGTAAGTCTTGGTAGACGAACAATCCCTGTTGCAGGAGATCCTCTCGAAGAAGTAGAGCCCACGGATCATCCAGGAACATGTCCAGTAGATCCGCGTACCAAGCCTGTCTTGGCCAGTCCGGAGCAATGAGAATTGCTTGAACCCTTTCCCTGTTTATTCTTTGGAGAATCTTTGGGATCAACGGCAGTGGCGGAAACACGTACACCATCTGGTAGATCCATGGGGACGCCAGAGCGTCCGCCGCCAATGCCTGCGGGTCCCTCGACATGGAATAATACCGCTGGAGCTTCTTGTTTAGACGAGAGGCAATCATGTCGATTTGTGGAATGCCCCACCGATGTGTCAAGCACCCAAACACCTCTGGGTGGAGGCCCTGTCTGCTGAAGAAGTCTGCTTCCCAGTTGTCTACTCCCAGAATGAAGATTGCCAACAACGTCACCGCGTGCCTTTCTACCAGAGGAGAATACTGGTCACCTCTGACATTGCCGCTCTGCTCTTCATTCCACCTTGTAGGTTTATGTACGATACTGCCGTCATTGTCCGACTGAACTTGAATGGTTTGATCTTAAAGAATATGTGATGCCTGTAGAAGGGCTTTGTATATGGCCCTTAGTTCCAGAATGTTGATTGGAAGAATGGCTTCCCGACAACCATTTTCCTTGGAACTGTCCCCCCAACCTCTGAGGCTTGCGTTTGTGCTTAGCAGAAACCAATTTTGAAACCCGAACCTTTGGCCCTCGGTCAGGTGAGAAGTCTGAAGCCACAATAGAAGAGAAAACCTGGCTCTTGGTGACATACGTATCCTCTGGTGCATGTGGAGATGCGATCCAGACCATCTGTCCAACAGATCCAGCTGGAAGGGCCTTCCGCAGCTACCATCTTCCCCAGAAAGCGAATGCAGAGATGCACCAATATTCGGGTTGGTTTCAAGACATCACGCACCATCAACTGGATTACTAATGCCTTTTCCAATGGAAGGAATGCCCTCTGTGCCTCCGTATCCAGTATCATCCACAGGAACGGAAGTCTCAGTGTTGGTTCCAGGTGAGATTTTGGCATGTTCAGAATCCACCCATGATGCCAAAGTTGTCGAGTTGAGAGGCCAAAGTTGCCCAACAACCTCTCACTGGATGGTGCCTTGATCAGAAGGTCGTCCAGGTACGGAATTATGTTCACTCCCTGGTTGCGGAGGAGAAACAATTTCTGCCATTACCTTGGTGAACACCCTCTGTGTTGTGGAGAGGCCAAATGGCAGAGCCTGGAACTGGTAGTGACAGTCTTGTAATGCAAACCTTAGATAAGTCTGATGAGGCAGCCAGATTTGAATATGAAGGTACGCATTCTTGATATCCAGAGACCCCAAGAATTCCCCTTCCACCAGACCTGAGATCACCGCTCTCAAGAGACTACATCCTGAATTTGAACACCAGTAAATACGGCTTCTATGACTTGAGGTTTAAAATGGGTCTCACCGAACCGTCTGGCTTCGGTACCACAAAAAAGTTGGAACAACCACCTTTGTTCTGCAGCCGAGATGGAACTGGAACAATGACCTGAGTCTGTACCAGTTTTTGGATTGCATCCTGTAAAATTATACCTGCCTCTTGAGAAGCTGGTAAGCCTGATTTGAAGAATCTGTGAGGTGGGAGTTCTTGAAACTGGCATGATGTCGCCCAGACGTGACTGAAATCTTAAACGGGCTCCCACCTGCCTGTCTTCCAGGCAGTGCAGTCCACAGTCATGCTGAAAGCTTAGAGGAAGTAGAACCTAAGTGCTGTTCCTGTGAACCTGCAGTTGCTGGTTTCTTGGGTTTACTTCTATAACCTTTGAAGGTTGTAGAAGAACCTTTGGTCTTATTTTTACATTTTGCTGTCTGAAAGGACTGCAGAGTAAGAGCTGAGTAAGTCTTCCTAGGCGGAGGAGCAGCGGAAGGAAAACATGTAGACCTACCCACCGTAGTCTTGGATATCCACCTGTCCAGTCCTTCACCAAACAGGGCCTCACCTGTGAATGGTAGGCTTTCCACACCTTTTCTGGAATCCACAGTCCACTGACGTAGCCATAAGCCCCTGCGTGCTGACACAGCCATGGCTGTGGTGCGTGCATTTAGCAAGGCTCTCTTTTATGGCCTCTACCATAAAACTTGCAGAGTCATGAATATAGTGCAAGAGTAAAGGAATCTCCCCCTTGGGTAAAGAATTTAAACCCTCCAGTAGGTTACCTGGCCATTTTGCAATGGGTTATTGTGATCCAAGCACAAGCTACAGTAGGCACTCTGGGCTACTCCCACAGCTGTGTACATAGATTTGAGCGTGGTCTCAATCTTGTGGTCAGCCGAGTCTTTTAAGGAGGCTGCCCCCAGGACCGGCAAGACTATCTTGCGTTATAATCTAGATACCGAGGCATCATCAGTGGGTTTTCCCATTGTTTCCTATCATCCTGAGGAAAAAGGAAGGATTTAATTAACCTCTTAGGGATCTGAAACTTCTTGTCAGGATTAACCCAAGTTTCTTCAAATAGGGAATTTAATTCCTGAGATGCAGGGAAAGTAACAGAGGATTTAATTTTCACATTAACATAAGATTCCTCATACACTCCTGTCACGGTCATTTTTGATGGGCAGGACCTCCTTAATAGCTTCTGTCAGGGCTTGTATTCCTTGTGACAGGGCTGCATGCCCCCCACCTAAGTCCACCTGTCCCTCCTCTGGGTCTAACACACCATCATCAGTGTCAGCCTGCAATATGTGGGCCAGTGTAGGCTTTTGTGCACAAATGGCAGGGGTATGAGACGCAGGCATGGGACCTGAATGTCTATTCATCAGGTCATCCATAGACTGTCTTAATTGTTGCGTCTCTCTCTCTCTCTCTCAGTATGGTATGGGACAATTAGAAATATCTGAAATCATCCCATTTAGAGAATCCAACCATACTGGTTCGGATCCACTAGTCAGAGAATGTGTACTACCCTGAGGACATTGTAGTGATCCCCCTGGGGAAGAAAAACACTCTGCAGTGCATGAAACACTTCTTGCCTGCCATTGTAATGTGAATGTATATATGTATATCTATCTATCTATCTATCTATCTATATATATATATATATATATATATATATATATATATATATATATATATATATACACACACACACACACACACACACACACACAGGAGAAGAGTTAAGCCCAGTTAACTCAAACAGAGCCCTTCTAGGGGGACACAGTATAATGGAGCCAGCCACAAAGCGCCCTCCTTGCTAAAGCTGAGCTTAGCTGGGTCGCAAACTAAATACCCCTAATAGGTATTCGTATTCTACCCCTAGTATTCTTATACTGCTCCCCCCGCTATACTAGTACTCTTATACTGCTCCCCCCGCTATACTAGTACTCTTATACTGCTGATTCCCTGGTACCGTTGAGGTAATCTGGAGTCCTTGTGGAGGAGCTGCGTGTCTGTCAGGCTGTTCAGTGAGAGCTGCAGAGGGAAAATGGCGCTGGAGAGCCGCTGGATCCGCTCAAAGTGAAGCCCCGCCCCCAGTAATGGCGTGCGGTCTTCCCGTTTTTTTTTTTTATATTGGCTGAGGTTATACATTTAGTTCACAGTGGGTTAAAACCCCTGTAAACTTTAGTGCCAGTGTGGGTATAGTTGTGGCTTCAGCGCACCCCTCACAGCGGAACATGTAATGTCTCTGAAGCCTGGAGCCGCAGCCCATCAGCGCTACGCTACTACCCTCATGCCGCCTTTAACAGCGGCTACCCGCAAACCGGGACGCCAGCCAGTGGACCCGTCTATACCCCATGGTACTTATGTGGACACCAGTATCCTCTATGAAGGGAGAGAAATGATAAGTATTGCTATGGGCAATATATCCATTTCTATAAACCCGCACTTTAGTAAATACACTCCCAGGTCTCATTATTCACAAGAAGCATTACTAAGATCTATATGGATAAGTACAGTATGTAGTGAGTAGTTGCCAGGGTGTGGTCAGTAAAAACTTAAGACATCTGCAGGATATGTAACTTTGAATTTCATATAGTTAGGAGGACCAGAAATCCATTGCTATTTAAGATGAACCTCTCCATATACATTTATCATATACTGCCTCGTGTACCGTGGCACTCATTTGTTGGGCGTAAATCCATAGAAAAGGGGCTACTTTTCATCTTGGCAAAACCATACGGCGCTGCAGGGGTGAAAATGTACAAAGGGCAGAAAAGTTTGGAGGGGGAACATCCTAGCTCAACTCTAAAATCACAAAATTGCATATTTTTTGTTTTTTTGTAAAGATGGAAATTTGCCCCTTTTCCGGAATTTGGCCCAAATCTAAAATGAGCACAAAGCCTTCAACAAGCTGCCCCGCCACCAACTTTAAAAAAACAAAACCTGTGTTTTTTTTTTTGCTGCCTGGCCTGTCATGCTACAGGGACAGCGCAAAGAATAGCTGGAATCCAGTATTTGTAGGATGCCAACAAGTGTAACATCTCAGTAGCTGTGTCGGAGATTATTGGTGAAAAGACAAAAAAAACTTTACCAAGAATTCAAACAGCTCCTCATTGCAGCTGAAACTGTCCACGTCACATTTGGGCACCTGGGGGGCGGAGACACATTTATCAATCACATGACATCATGCTACGTTAGTATAGCTTATCATCAATCGCAAATAGAGTGAAACAGTGCTGTGCCGGCAGTGCTGGGGTTTGTAGTGCCAGATGGACATCTGTAAGGATCTGTCTAGGCCACATCCTCCCTGTGCATTCTCTGCAGAAAGAGGACCCTTACGCTATATCTCCTGCTCTCTTGTATACACAAACTACGCTAGGCAAGTCCAATAAATCCAAGCCAATGCTCTGAGGGAGCGTGAAACATTAGGATTTAGAAGTGGTTCCGGTAAACACCACTAAGTATAATGATACGCCCCCACTTCTGGCCCGGAATGGCCATTATTGGGTGTTTTCCCTTTGAGTCAGTGGATCAGTAGGGGAGGCAATAAATCACCACTGCCTACGAGTGTGGCAGCTAATATAAACTACTAGAGCAGTGGCTTCTTCTGGGTCCTCAGGTGGAAATATTCTACGTGATAATTGGGAATGTTACACGTCTTCTCTGCCTGTAACCATACAAAGTTACATCCACAGCATCCTGCGTCTGACAGCTACTCTGGTAAAGGACCCCCAATTATCCTTGCGCCTAGATGAGTGCCAGGACTACTTTATCTGGTTACATCTCTCTCTCTATGCTTTTGTTAGTGCACTGCTGTTACTGCATATTCCTACTTTGCAAACCTCATATCTTGGAAAGTGGTTTACAAGCTCTCATTGTATGCTGAATACATCTATCTACAGTACTGTACTTTCTGCTGCATTGTATCCTGATACACCAAGCATTAGGAAACTCCACAAACACTGGAGAATTGCATCTTCCAACTACACGTCTAGATAAGACTAGAAGGAATAGATTTGTAGAATGTACAGTCTGCTGGGCTCAGTCTAGTGCTCCCTAGTAATGATTGGCTGGTGCGTTATCACCTTGCACTTATCACTGCTTTATCACTTCTCCAGGTTAATACATCTGCCCCACAATGTCTAGAGAGTCATGGGGGTCCACTTTTTTTTTTCTTTTCTTTAACGATTAGGGATGCCGATATTACCCCCTGATGTGCCATACATAGGCATGTATGGTGGCAACATAACTATTTGGGGTTCTGAAGCCCCCACAGACCTGGCTCCTATGAGCGCTACTGGACCAGAGACAAGATCACTGACCCAGATAGGAGAGGGAGGGGGATCAGCAACATGCGCTGTACATTCTGCATTGCCGTCACCATACGGTCCATGCTCCTCCATTTTTAATATAGTTGCCACTGCCTTATCAGCAGATCCCACTAACAGAATGATAACGGAGCAGTGTTAATGAGAACGCACTATGTCGCAGGCTAAACCATAGAAGACGTACTGTACTACTCACCTCCACCGTAATACTTCCACCACTGTTATCACATGAAAAATAAAGACATACAGGATCGACGTTATTCGGTGCTTACGTCAAACACAAATCACAACTTCATCAATTTCAAACTTTAAAAAAATGGTTTGTACATCGATCGTTTGTAACATTATCAACTGCAGTATGGGGGCCGCCTGAGGATGGCTGGTCAGAGTCCCTGGTCCCCATAGTCCACCCAGAAGTTCCTTCTTTGTGTGGCGTTAGGGTGCAGCGAGAGACAAGCCCCGACACTCCAATAAAGTGAAGGCATGATCTGGATCTAGACTCTTGGGGGAAAATTTTCTAAGGTGGGAGCTTTTTAGAACGGGTGATGTTGCTCATAGCAACCAGATTCTACTTAACATTTATCTAGCTGCTTCTAGACACCAGTTCTAAAAAAAACAAAAAAAAAAACACACCTTTGTAAAATTGACCCCTTGGCCGAGATCTGTAAGGGAAATTTGGAGATGGGGATGGTACTCGGACGCAACTGTTTGGAAGGTGGACACATTCTAAAAGGATCTAGCAAAAGTATACATTCGCTTACAGACCTTGTCGAAACTGATAAACAGTCCAGACACAACAATCCAATCTTATCCAACCTAATTGGGGCTGTCGGTAGTTTGGATAATTGGACATGAATCAAATAGGATTCGTTTTTATTCCCAAATGGTTATGATACAATTTAGTATTTAAAGGGTTACTATACCAACAAAATAATGGAATCCGTGGATCAGGAAAAAAACAAATTAATAGGCTTTTAATTACCTACCGGTAAATCCTTTTCTCGTAGTCTGTAGAGGATACTGTGGTCCATTTAGTACCATTGGGTATAGACAGGTCCACCAGGAGCCATGGACACTAAGAATTTGATAGTGTGAGCTGGCTCCTCCCTCTATGCCCCTCTTACTAGACTTAGTCTAGGAAACTGTGCCCGAGGAGATGGACATAGTTTGAAAGAAGGATATAAAAGGATAGTGGTGAGGTTCCGAACCAGCGCACACAAGAGGAAACCAACGCTAACCCAACTTAAAAACAGGAACAGCAACAGCTGAACCAATACTTAGCCAAGTAACAGTGCAGGACAAAAAAAAATCAAAGCACCGGGAGGGCGCCCAGTATCATCTACAGACTACGAGAAAAGGATATACCGGTAGGTAATTAAAATCCTATATTCTCTTACATCCTAGAGGAAACTGGGTTCCATTTAGTACCATGGGGATGTACCAAAGCTCCCAAACCAGGTGGGAGTGCGCTTAGGTTCCTGCAGAACTGATTGACCAAACTGAAGGTCCTCAGAGGTCAAGGTATCGAACTTGTAAAACTTTGCAAACATGTTCGAACCTGACCAAGTAGCTGCTCGGCAGAGCTGTAAAGCGGGGACACCCCAGGCAGCCGCCCAAGAAGAACCTACCGTCCTAGTAGAGTGGGCCTGTACAGATCTTGGAACCAGCAATCCTGCCGTGGAATAAGCATGCTGGATAGTGAGCCTGATCCAGCAAGCAATTGACTGCTTAGAAGCAAGATACCCAATCTTATTGGGATCGTAAAGAACAAACAGCGAGTCCGATTTCCTTAGACAAGCGTTTCTCATGACACCTTCAAAGCCCTCACAACATCCAAAGACTGAAGTAGCAGAGGTGTCTGACAACCAGAACCACAATAGGTTGATGTGAAACGCAGACACCACTTTAGGTAGAAATTGCCGACAGGCAGGAAATCCGCCCCTAAGATCAGACACCCAACAGAGGCATCCCCCCATACCAAAAGTATGGAAACAATAGAATCCTGTGAAGGTTGCCGCTCTACACAGCTGCACAATAGAGGCACCTCCGCGAACTGCCCAGAAGGCCCCAACGGCCTGAAGTCACACAATTCCGCAGAGGGTCAGGAACAGCAGAGGACACATAAGGCTGACGGGTAGCTGATGTGACCCAACAAACCACAGTGTTCTTAAGAGACCGGTCAACCTCGCTGGGATGCACCACTAAGAACTAACATGTCCTTATGGCGAACTTCAAATGTTTTGGTTCAAGGTTGGTCTTGAATCCAGGTATACACTGGTCTCTAGCATTAGGAGTTTTGTATGTAAAACCACTATCATAATAGAAAAAAAACAACAACAAAGGGGTACTGCAGCAAAGGACTGCCAACTCGGAAACATGCAGAGCTGAGGCAATGGGTAAAAGAAAACAAAGCCACCGTAAGAGGAAAGAACCACCACCCAACAGAGTCCAGAGGCTGGAAAGAAGAGACAGGAGCTACACAGGGAAACTGTATATGCAAAAATCTGTGAACATCCGTAAGAAAGAATGAACCGAACATCCGTAAGAATGTTGGTAACCATCTCTGGAAAAAAAAAATCTAGAGCCGAACCCTGTATCTGAAGATAAGACACAGTCCTTCTGACAACTGTTCTGCAGAAAGGACAAGAGGCAAAATTCAGCTGTTAGGACTTTATAGTCGCACCAAAAGTTTTACTGGGCACTGTGAGTGGTTTGGGAGCCTGAAACATAGTCAGGGCTACTGACGGAGGTAAACTTATTACTCTGATGATACTGTTCTCCACAATCACGCCGTCACCGTCAGACGAGACAAATCATGGTGATGACACAAAGTTTGAAAGTGAAGACCTGGCCGAAGAGATACACTATAAAAGGAGCCTTGGCCACCCTGTTCTGAAGAATTGCAGAGCAGTGTCGACAGGCATATCCGGAGCGATTTAGTTAGACCGAAAGAGCCACTGGTCAAATGCGTTGAAGCACTCACTGGATCTTGCCAGAGGCATAAACAAATATGCCAGATGAAAGTGACAAGGAGCTAACACGGCATCCATGATTGCCACAAGAGGATCCCCAGAGCGACCACCGTACCAAGGAAGTCCTTTTTGAGAAGACGAGAAGCCCTGAGGTCGATGTCGGCTTGTCACAGGTACATCAAAATCAGAATAACCTGGATCATTTCACATTCTTCAGGGAAGAAAAAGCATGACAACCTGGGAAGTCCGCTTCCCAGTTGTCCATTCTGGAACTGGAGACGGCCGATATTGCCGGAACCCAAAGTTCCGCCCTCTGCATATGTGAGATATCGTTCCGACGGCTCTCCAGCTGCAAGTGCCACTGTACATGTTGATTTAGGCTACTGAGGTTTCGAAATTCAAATGGATGCAGGCTGCAAGACCATGCTAACCTTCTCTGTATAGTTCCAAAAACATTATTATTTTTTATTTTTTTAAGTTATGTGCTGCCAAAGCGAGCACTTGTAGAAAGCCTTGAGCTGGAGCCAAGGCGTCGTGGATTGCCTGGAGATGGAAGTGACATCTCCACTGCGGACCTCAATGTTTTTGAAAACCAGAGTTGAAACCCAAAACCGTAACATCTGAGACTAGTGACTGTGGTTATGCATCGTTCATCATTGCTGCCTCCACACTGAACGATATGAACGAGTTCTCGTTCATTAATGAACGAGAACGTTCATATCGTTTAATTCTATCGGCCAGTGCGTAGGGCCTATTAGGTCTCTATACATATTGGACTTTTGCACTAGTGTACTGAGCCACAGCCTCATGGCTGAAGAAATACAGAGCGAGAGGAACTTCGTATGCAGCAAGAAGCTGCACAAAATGGCTCCTTCCCAGGACCTGAGGCACTTTAGAATACTGCCTTTAGTGTCCCCTGGCCACCGCTGGCCCCAGGAGTCGGCGCAGCCACATACAGTCCTTCATATAGCCCTTGCAGTGACCCAGCCAGGGCACAGGAAATATACTGCTAGCAGACACACAGCATGGGGGGACTCTCTCCGAGTGACTGTCATATGCTAGTATGAGAAGGGTCACAGCCCAGCACTACCTCGGTAGGCCGAGGCTGTTCCTACATGACCCAGTGCCTCCTCAAATTCTGTGAGCTAGAAGGGAGAGATCCGGGGACCTCAGTGGTGTAGTGACTCCCTAGAGGCAGCGCAGAGTGAGAAATAGATCTCACAGAAGCTCCTCTAACCTAACTATTCTCACTCTGGATGTGTTTGTCGCCAACATTAGGGACTAAACACCAAACAAGAAAAACAATTAGAAATAAAACCTAACTAAAAGCTAGGAGCAAAAGAAAAGTGTGCCTACACTCCAAGGCACAAAACTAAAATGGAGGAGTACTTCCTGAGAACAGGGGGTTGATGGGAGGGGTTAGAGGGGGAGGAGTTCTTTTCATAGCTTGTGCCAAATTCCATACTCACACACTAACCCAAGTGTAAGTGCGAAGCGTCCCCCAGATGGATGATAGAGAAAGGTTAAACACAATTAACCCACAAAGAGCCCTTCAGAGAGAGTGTTATTTGGAGCCAGCCCCCACCGTGCCCTTAACGCTAATGCCAAGCTTAACCAGGTCGCAGACTAAGTACCCTGATAGGGGACCTAGTACATTAACAATTGCTCTCCCCCTGCTATGACCCCCTGGTACCGCTGAGGTAAACTGGAGTCACTCCAGAGGAGCTGCACGTCCCGGTCAGTCAGCGTCTGTGTTCACTGCAGAGGTAAAATGGCGCTGGTAAGCTGCTGGATCCACTGATAGTGAAGGCCCCGCCCCCTTAACAGCGCGCGGTCTTCCCGCTTTTTTATACTGGCTGAGGTAATCTGGTGCTTAAAATGGAGAGAAAACCGTTTTAAGGCCATTTTTGCCAGTGCGGGTACTGTGTACAGTGTACGGAGACACAGTCGTGTCCTGTGTCTGGAGACTCAATCAGCCCCGGTTAGAAGCAGTGCGTCTCCGTACCCTCATGCCGCCATAATGGCCGGCGCCCCACTAACCGGGACGCCGGCTTAGTACTCACCACTCTTCTTTCTTCTGGCTCAGTTAGGGGTGGCGGCGTGCTGCGGGAATGTACGCTCGCCTTTGTGCGGCTTGCGAATAGTTCCTTCAGAAGATCAGTGTCCTGTCAGCGGAGAATGGGACTATTAACCCTTCAAGAGGTTGTGCCGTTCCCCCTAAGTCCTACGAAGCAGGCAGGTTGGTGCCAACCAGCCCTGCCTGAAAATAACAAACAGAGAAAAGAAATGCAGAAAACTCATCAGGAGCTTTCTTCAGCGTGACCGGCTCCTCCGGGCACATTTTCTAAACAGAGTCTGGTAGGAGGGGCATAGAGGGAGGAGCCAGCCCAGACTATCAAATTCTTATAGTGTCCATGGCTCCTAGTGGACCCGTCTATACACCATGGTACTAAATGGACCCCAGTATCCTGTAGGACGTAAGAGAAAAAGGAAGAAACAAAAGAATCCCCTGAACACCCAAAACATTTTTATGAAATAAACAAAAAATTATTTTGGCTCCAGTAGAACGTGATCAGATAACTGGAGACTTATTTTATTACCTGTCCTGTGCGGTTTTCAGTTTGGCTTCATGAGCTGCTTTTAATTCTAGAACAGAAAGAAGTTTAGGTTTACAGTATCTTTTACCCCATACACTGGGGCACTATATATTTTTTTTATGGCTTTATTATCTGGGGACAATATTATAGATACCTTAGGTGTATTAAATAAAGGGAGCACTGTGTTTGTTTTTATTATCCAGAAACATTTTAACATGGCTTACTATTGCCCTCAGGGCCGCCAAGAGATTAGCGTTTCCCTGCATCACTGGGAAACCTGCGTAGGGGAGGGCTGTACCATTTGGGGGGGGCTTACATGACTGACTTTCGGCACCCGGAGAGGCAGTGTGTGCACGGTAACCCTACCCCCTCCCCCCCCTTCAGAAAACCCGGTGACATGAAAACATGGATGGGTAGAAATTACCTAGAAAGGTTGGACTGTGTCCATCTGAAGAAGAAAACAGAAACAGAACAAAAAGAATCAATTATGCGATATTCATAGAATGGGGAAAACAAAGACGTGTATTATACATCATGCTGGTTTCAGACAAAAGTTGGCAACATTCCCAAAATAAGAAAATCGGCATTGTGGCACAGTGAGATCCTTGGTATGACCGATTTCCTCATTCAATGAGGTGGGGGGCACCATTTCTTCATTCAATGGGGGGGGGGGGGGGCACCATTTCTTCATTCAATGGGGGGGGGGGGGCGGCACTCTTTATTCAATGGGGGGGCACTCTCTCTTCAATCAATGGGGGGGGGGGGGCGCGCACCATTTCTTCATTCAATGGGGGGGGGGGGGGCGCGCACCATTTCTTCATTCAATGGGGGGGGGGCGCGCACCATTTCTTCATTCAATGGGGGAGGGGGCACTATTTCTTCATTCAATGGGGGAGGGGGCACTATTTCTTCATTCAATGGGGGAGGGGGCACTATTTCTTCATTCAATGGGGGAGGGGGCACTATTTCTTCATTCAATGGGGGAGGGGGGACTATTTCTTCATTCAATGGGGGAGGGGGCACTATTTCTTCATTCAATGGGGGAGGGGGCACTATTTCTTCATTCAATGGGGGAGGGGGCACTATTTCTTCATTCAATGGGGGAGGGGGCACTATTTCTTCATTCAACAGGGCGCTATTATTTATTCTTTCAGTGGGGGTGGCACATAAGAACCCAAGCAGTCTGAGTAGAGTACAATACACATGTCTACAGAGGCTCATCCCACACAATAAGTCCCCTGTATTAGCTACCGGAGCAGACCTAGGCCCAGGGCGCTGCGACCCCACAGGTGTCCGCCACACCCCCGCTGCATCAGACACTGCAATATGTGGACGCCCGCTGCAGCCGGCCCCATTGTCAGGCACCAGAGGTCATAATTGACCTCTAGTCTCTGTGAGGCGCTATGGGAGAGAAGTCATGACGTCTCTCCCATAGAGAGGAGCGGGAAGACAGAAGCGGAGGGCAGCAGCGGTCGGGAAGCAGGGCTGGTATTTTTTGGGTGTTTCTAAGCAGCGCTACTAGGGGGCCACAAGTGTGGCCATGCCCCTTCCCTATGAAGCCACACACATAGAACCAGCAATCAAGTATACTCAATGAGTATAGACCTCCTTTCTCGCGACCATTCCACAGGCAGAAAAGGCTGCCGTCACCACAAGGGGGAGTCAGGTCATGCAACCTGCTAATCCCCCCCCAGTGCCCTCTCTTTTTACCCCTGGGCACAAACACAAGTGAATTTCCCTGCACAGGAGGAGCTCAGAGGGGAGTTGGAACTACTCTTAAAGTTATACTTGTCTAATTAAGCGCTGGTTCCTACTGTCCCATCAAGCAACCCCATAGCCCACTGTCACCCAGATTGGGTAAAAGAGAAATACAGTCTACCCAGAGGGATAAAAGGATAAAATCTGCACAATAAACTACTGATCATGTGAGATTTGGAGAGGGCTCTTGCAGAAATATGGCAGCAGGACACAGTAACTAAACGCTTTCGGCCCAAAACAAAACCAAAAAAATTATATATCAAGCTTAACTAAAGCATATGTGGTTTGATTGTTTGATTTGATTGTTACACTTAAAATGATGCCCTTTCAGCTTACGAATGGTGTATGTAGCTAAACATATTAATGATCGTGAGTCAATGTATTATGCATTATGGGGGGGAGAAATACAAAGACGAAGAGGTAAACTTACCTCCAGCAGTGGCTGCTAACGGAGCGAGATAATCCACCACCTAGTTAGTATTCAGAATAAAAAAAAATATTCGTAATCAAAAGAGACTCATGCAATTATCGTCTACTTTTATTAATGGATATTCTAATTAGCAAAAGAGACTGCACAGATTAAGAGCACAACATAGCATTGTTTAGCTTGTGTTCCATTTAAATACACAAAAAAAAAAATTGAGACTACTCAAGTTCTGAGATACCCACATATTGGTTCTGTAGGAAATACTGCAATAATTGAGTTTGTGCGTCCTTGGGCAATCCTCTGGTCGCACTGCCCCTAACCAATAACACTCTTCCAACATCCAATGCTTTAAATGCTTCCTCAAACCTCGTTTCTGGATCCTAGCCTACCGAATCTGTGCCTAATCCGGTCCTCCCTCCTCCTCCTCTATTCTCCTTTTATCTCCCCAATTACCCATTCCATTTTACAATGTAAACCTGGCCCTCCCTCCTCCTCGTTCATCACACACTTTATTGTTACTAACCCATGGGTATACGCTAGAACTAAGACTATGATTATATATGTAAGTACTTTGTTTAGTGTGTTTTGGATCGTTGCCATGTAGAGCGCTGAAGAAATTAGAGGCACCTTATAAATAAAGAAGATTTATGGCAAGAACTTACCTTTGTTAAATCTTTCTGCGAGATACACTGGATTACACAGGGAATAACATTGGTATGTAGAGTAGGATCTTGATCCGAGGCACCAACAGGCTAAAGCTTTGACTGTTCTCATGATGCCTACCCCCACATCCGTGCACAGGAGCTCAGTTCTGTTTACCAGTCCAATACAGTAGCAGGTAAAAGACGGTAACAGTTAGTAGCCACAACGAACCACATCCTCACGACAGGAGAAGGTACAAGCGGCTAATGCCATACAAACCCAAAGAAGCTAAGTGCGTCATGGTGAGCGCCCTGTGGAATCCAGTGTTTCTCGCAGAAAGATTTAACAAAGGTGAGTTCTTACCATAAATCTCCTTTTCTGCAGTGGCGTACACTTGTATTCCACAGGGAATAACATCGGGGTTGTCCTAAAGCAGTTCCTCAAGGGAGGCACAAGAACCCAGCGTCCAAAGGAGGCATCCTGGCAGGCAAAAGTATCGAAGGCATAGAACCTTATGAATGTGTTCACCGAGGACCACATAGCCGCCTTGCACAATTGTTCGAGGGTCGGGCCGCCCAAAAAGGTCCAACAGTAGAATGGGCCTTGATAATAGCAGGAGCTGGAAGACCAGCCTGTACATAAGCTTGTGCAATCACCATTTTAATCCATCTGGCCAAAGTTTGCTTATTCGCAGGCCAGCCACGCTTGCGAAAGCAAAAAAAGGACAAAGAGAATCAGATCTCCTAAGAGAAGCAGTTTGCTTCACATATATACGGAGAACCCATACCACATCCAAAGACCGCTCTTTGGATGACAAAGCAGGAGATATAAAGGCCGGAACCACAATCTCCTGGTAAAGGTGAAAAGATGACACCACCTTAAGTAGATAGCCAGGGCGAGTTCTAGGAACCGCACGGTCACGGTGAAAAATCAGAAAGGGTGACCGACAGGATAAAGCAACCAAGTCTGAAACCCATCGAGTAGAGGCAATAGCCAGCAAAAACAAGACATTAAGAGTAAGCCAATTAAGGTCCAGACTCAAGAGGCTCAAACGGGGACTCTTGCAGGGCATCAAGGACAACAAATAAATCCCAAGCAGCCACTGGAGGAAAATAGGGTGTTGAAAGGAACAAACCTCCCGACACCCTGAGTGAAAGTATGAACTTCAGGCAGACACGCAATTTTTCTCTGAAACCATATCGACAAGGCTTAACTATGAACCTTGAGGGAGGCCAGACGAAGGCCTAAGTCCAGGCCCTGTTGCAGAAACATCAAAAGTTTGGTAGTACTGAACTTGTATACATCATAATTCTTATCCGCACACCAGGTGAAGTAAGAATTCCAGACTATGATAAATCCGAGCCGATGCCAGTTTACGGGCTTTCAACATTGTTTGCATGACCGCCTCAGAAAAACCCTTGGCCCTTAGGACGGAAGCTTCAAGAGCCATGCCGTCAAAGCCAGTTGGTCCAAATACTGGTAGACACAGGGGCCCTGAACGAGGTGGTCTGGGCGTTGTGGAAGTAGAAGAGGACGCTCTGTCATGAGACCCTTTAGGTCTAAGAACCAATGCCGACTGGGCTACGCTGGAGCGAGTAGAAGTAGGATTCCTCCTTCTTACTTGAACTTCCTTATTACCTTGGGCAGGAGTGACACCGGAGTGAACGCGTACGGCAGCCGAAAGTTCCATAGAATTGCCAGTGCGTTCACGAACGCTCCTTGAGGTTCCCTTGTTCTTGCTCCTAAGACCGGAACCTTGTGATTGTGTCGAGACGCCATCAGCTCTACATCTGGTAGGCACGACTTGTCCACTAGGAGTTTAAATACTTCTGGATGAAGGCTCCACTCTCCGGCGTGTACGTCCTGACAACTGAGGAAGTCTGTTTCTCAGTTGAGGACTCCCGGAATGAACACAACAGATATTGCTTGCAGATGGCGTTCCGCCCATCAAAGAATCTTTGATACTTCCATCATTGCCATACGGCTTTGCGTGCCGCCTTGATTATTTATGTACGCCACCGTGGTGGCGTTGTCAGACTGTACTTGAACAGGCCTGTTCTGTACCAGAGGAAGGGCAAGTTTCAGAGCATTGAACACTGACCGCAACTCCAGAATGTTTATTGGGAGGAGAGATTACTCCTGGGTCCACCGACCCTGAAGAGAGTGTGTTGCTCCAACACCGCAGACTGGCATCCGTCGTCAGAAGGACCCAGTTGGAGATCCAGAAGAGACGACCCCTGCTCAATTGTTGGTCCTGTAGCCACCAGGTCAGCGACAGATGAACCTCCGAATTCAAGGAGATCATGTAAGATCCGATCCGGTGAGGCAGGCCGTCCCACTTGGCAAGGATTAGCTTCTGCAGAGGGCGAGAGTGAAACGGAGCATACTCCATGTCAAAAGCTGACACCATGAGGCCTAGTACTTGCATTGCCGAGTGTATCGATACTCGTGGACGTGAAAGGAAAGAAAGCATCGTATTCGGTCCTGAAAATTCAGGACCTTCTCTGGAGAAGAGAACAACCGTTGGTTGAGTGTCAACAATGCCCCCAAGTGCACCATGCTCTGAGCAGGGACCAGGAAGTATTTCTTCCAGTTAATGAGCCACCCATGGGCTTGCAGGAATTGGACAGTCAGATCCAGACGACGGAGGAGAACCTCTGGGGAATTCACCAGGATCAACAAATCGTCCAGATACAGTAGGATCCCGATACCCTGACGGCAGAGTAGAGAAAGTCATAACCACCATGACCTTGGTGAAGATTCGGGGAGCCGTGGTCAGGCCAAAGGGCAAGGCCTGGAATTGAAAATGTAGGTCGACAATATCAAACCACAGGTATTGCTGATGCGAAATGGCAATAGGGATATGTAGGTAAGCATCCTGTATGTCCAGGGATACCATATAGTCCATGGGCTCCAAGGCCAGAACGATAGAAAAAAGTTTCCATGCGGAACTATGGAAATCTTCACAAATTTGTTCAAAGACTTGAGGTTGAGAATGGGTCGGGAGGATCCATTCGGTTTCGGAACCAGGAACAATGTTGAATAGTACCCCCTGCCTCTCCGAGTCAGGGGCACCGGCACAATCACTCTTGTGCCCAGAAGGTATTGAACCACCAAGTGGAGAGTGTTTGCTTTCACCGGATCAGAGGGGACGTTTGTCAAGCAAAACCTGCGAGGGGGGCGGTTCCTGAAAGAGATGGCGTATCCGTGAGTGACGACAACCCTTACCCAGGTGTCTGAAGTGGCCTTGAACCATACCCGGGCCAACTGAAGAAGTCGGCTTCCCACCCGGGATCTCCCAAGGGGAGGCCCGCCCAGTCATGCAGCAGGCTTTTCTGGTTTGGAAGCAGGCTGCGGGGCCGACAATAAAATTTAGGCTTGGGCTTAGAGGTTTTGGAAGTGTGTGCCTGTTTAGGGTGCGCCTGACCCTTTGCTTTACCTGGAGGTCGAAAGGAACGAAAAGTAGTACTTTTAGCCTTTGGAGCGGAAGGATTAGTACTTGGCAGACATGCAGTTTTAGCAGACACTTAGTCAACCACAATCTTGTTCAAATCTTCCCCAAAAAGGATGTCTCCCTTAAAAGGGATAACCTCCAAGAGCTTTCTAGATTCCAGATCCACAGACCAGGACCGCAACCACAGAATCCGGCGAGCCAGAATGGATGTAGTAGACGCCTTAGTCGCCAGGACTCTGGCATCAGAGGCCACCTCCTGAATATAATGAGAGGCTGTGATAACATATGAAAGACACTGTCTGGCATGATCAGAAGCATTAGAAGGTAGCTCCGCCTCAACTTCTTGGATCCAGGCTTAAATAGCCTTTGCAGCCCAAGAAGCCGCTATAGTGGGTCTATGCACAGCACCCGCCAGAGTGTAAATAGACTTCAATAAACCCTCCACGCGCTTATCAGTCGGTTCCTTCAGGGAGGTGACGGTAGTGAAAGGCAGAGTAGAGGACACCAGACGCGCGACATGCGAATTCACCGGTGGTGGCGTTACCCAATTTTTATCTCTGCAGCGAGGGGATAACGGAGCTAGCAATTTTTTAGATAGGGCGAATTTCTTTCCTGGAGACTCCCAGTATTGCTGACGTATGTCAACTAAAAGGTCAGAATGCGGTAAAACTAAATTTGGTGACCTTCTGATGTTTAAATTTATAAGGGTTCTTTGATGTATCTGGAGGTACGGATTCATCCTCAATCTGAAGAATCAGTCTGATAGCCTCCGAAAGGTCAGGAACATCCACCTGTGAAACAGAATCCCCATCAGAAGCATCTGCATCAGCATCTGATGAAGTGTCCGTAACATGCGTGGATTGTGAGGAGGTAATAACTCGCTTAGATGACCGTTTGGTCTTAGAGGGGCGAGGGTTAGATTTTTGTTCAACTAAACACCGACTGAGGCAGCTAACAGGGACAGCAACGCTGAGCAGTATCTGCCCATGGCGGATTCACTGCCGGGACAATATGTGGCTGTAATGGCACAGGAGGTCCCAAAGGGGGCGCAAGTCAGCAGATTAGAAAAAGCAGACCAAGGTGGTTCTTGGTGTGCCACGGGTGCTACAGGCTTACTGAGGCATATATATAATGACGCAGGCTCCGCCAAGGATTTCATGCCCTTAGATGCAGACATTATATGTAAACGTAGCCCTAGGGAGTAACCGTACAAAATAGCAAGACACAGTACCTGACAAACACCCTGTGTAGCGTGGCCACGGATGCAGCACACAAACAGGAGATTTAAGTGGTATATGGTGACTGAAATACACAGAGAAATACCAATATAGTATATCTTGTGAAATACACGATATATCTATATAGGAACCTGATGCACCTAGCCCAACAGGGTACAGAATACAGGGATAGCAATATGTGTGATACACATGGAAAAAAAAACCACACAGCAGCTATAGGCACACACAGTCACATGTACAATGCAGAGATGATAAACAATAAAACTGCACTGGACTAGAAATCAAATGAAAGCTATGTATGTATACAGATATAACAATGCACAGTGAAACTGGATGTATATCCCAGGGTACTTGTACTAAATATCCCTGAAGTTATGCACTTGCTCTTAACTAACACTGTCTAAACGACATGTAGCATACTTAAGGGTCCTGTAAATGCACAGCGCTGATGATGCAGGTGGCTTTACAGCGGAGACAGTGCCCAGCAGTCCCAGGATCAGCACAGCTATATGTAATTGCGCCCAAATGCTGACAGGGAGTGAGAGATGCTGCTCCAGGGCAGGAACATTTGCAGTAAATGGAGATTGAGGCTGGGGGGAGGAGCTACAGGTCAGCACCTTATCCCCTCTGCTGGACTTCACCACGAGGTACTGCGGGGCCATTACTAAACGGATTTTAGTAAATCCGACCTGTGCCCCTTGCCCTGGTGGATATAGTGGGGTCCTTGCCCGGTAACAGTGTCCATGCCAGCGTCACGGTCCGTCTTCAGGGACCGCCTCTTCCCTGGACTTGCGGCCACGCGATCTAAGAGCAGCAGTGGGTGTGTGTCTGACGAAGCCGGAGCCCTCTGCTGTAAGTACCCGGCAACCAGGGCACGGGAGTATACAGCGCCGCTGGGGGAGGTGAGGGAGCCACAGCACGCTATGTCAGTATTGACATATAACACTTGCAAGTTCCTGTGCTGCGGCCCCTGTAGTCTTCGTTCAAAAAAAAAAAAAAAAAAGCTGTTTTTAGGGCTGCTCAGCGTTGCCCTCCCTGTTAGCTGCCTGCACCAACTTACAAACGGAGCTCCTGTGCACGGAGGCGGGGTTATAGAGGAGGAGGTGCAAGGCATCCAGGGAACAGTCCTAGCTTTAGCCTGTTGGTGCCTCGGATCAAGATCCTACTCTACACCCGAATGTTATTCCCTGTGGAATACCAGTGTACCCCGCTGCAGATAATAATAATTACTTCTAGATCTACTAGTCAGGACAGATTCATTTTTGGATTCCTAGGGGGAGATGTATCAAGCCGTGAAAAGAGTGGAGAAGTGAACTAGGGGTGACGTTGCCCATGGCAACCAATCCGCTATACAGAAGCCTTTAATGATGAAAGTATGGACACACACCGTTATCTTATTCCTTCCCCAAAATTTCTCAGCAAACTTGCACCGCTTAATAAATTCTCGATATTGCGCCAAATTCTTGAAGAGAATATTCTGTTGCCCGAAACCCTTCGTTTTCTGAAATAGAAAAAAACAAACAACAACAACAACCTGGCATTTTCCGGCAGTAACATATGGAAAGTTGCGGGCTCACTGCACTCGCCAGTGTGCTCGGTGGCTTGCCACAGGTTTTATTCCCACCCTACGGGTGTCGTGGACACCCACGAGCGGGAATAGTACCTGCGTGTCGGTATTCAGACTACGGGCATTTTTACCAGTCGGGATTACGCCGTCTGCATTATGAACGACGGGATCCCGATCACCGTGATCTCAACTGCATCCCATTAAAACGTATACATAATTAGGTGCTTTCACCTTAGCCAAATACAACAGACAATGCACTTACCAAGTACAAAAGCCGATGATTAGTTCCGACGACATGGTTAACGCTTTGATAGCATTTAAAAAAATTGCTGCACAGGTCGCATTTATATATGAAGAACCCCTTTGCATCCCGGGCATACTGGGTGATGTATTCAAGACCTGGTGGAAGAAAGACCACATGAATCAGACTTTATAGTGTCACTGGCATCAGCCCAGACCAGTAATGTTTTCATGGGACAGTAGATGTACAGATGTGTCCTCATATCTTTGCACTAGGCACAACAAATAGCCCCCCTTGGCACGCCAGGGTCCTCGATCATCCTGGGTACGCATTGCGCCGAAAGAGCCGCTGTCAAACAGAGCAGCTGATCCAGGTAAGCATATACATTTACAGATCGGCTGCTTGATGAGTCGTTCCTGACATCCAACTGGGCGGAGATCTGCGTTTACCCGCCCAGCTGTGACGTCAGCCCCTGTAGCAAGTATACGGAGGTCATTGGATCGCCCGGAAGTACAGCCAGATGCGCCGATATATCTGAACATATATCAGGCTGTGCTGCACAACACGACTGATCAACGTCGTTCTCAGACATATCCTTTGCATACACCCGCAAACCCGCTAGCGCTATATCAGCTAATCACTCAAACGGGCGATCTATTGCCTAGTTCTCAAAGTCGGTCCTCAGGACCCCACACAGTGCATGTTTTGCAGGTCTCCTCACAGAATCACAAGTGAAATAATTAGCTACACATGTGGACCTTTTAAAATGTGTCAGTGAGTAATTAATACACCTGTGCACCTGCTGGGTTACCTGCAAAACATGCACTGTGTGGGGTCCTGAGGACCAAGTTTGAGAACCTGTGGCCTAGTGTGTACCCAGCTTAAGCCACGGCAAAGTGCCTCTTCCCCCAAAATTTACACCTCTAAAATAATAAGCAGCAAGAAAAATAAGAATTTACTTACCGATTATTCTATTTCTCGTAGTCCGTAGTGGATGCTGTGAACTCCGTAAGGACCATGGGGAATAGCGGCTCCGCAGGAGACTGGGCACAAAAAGTAAAAGCTTTAGACTAGCTGGTGTGCACTGGCTCCTCCCCCTATGACCCTCCTCCAAGCCTCAGTTAAGATACTGTGCCCGGACGAGCGTACATAATAAGGAAGGATCTTGAATCCCGGGTAAGACTCATACCAGCCACACCAATCACACCGTATAACTTGTGATCTGAACCCAGTTAACAGTATAATAACCGTAGGAGCCTCTGAAAAGATGGCTTCCAACAATAAACAACCCGATTTGTTTGTAACAATAACTATATACAAGTATTGCAGACAATCCGCACTTGGGATGGGCGCCCAGCATCCACTACGGACTACGAGAAATAGAATTATCGGTAAGTAAATTCTTATTTTCTCTGACGTCCTAGTGGATGCTGGGAACTCCGTAAGGACCATGGGGATTATACCAAACCTCCCAAACGGGCGGGAGAGTGCGGATGACTCTGCAGCACCGAATGAGAGAACTCCAGGTCCTCCTCAGCCAGGGTATCAAATTTGTAGAACTTAGCAAACGTGTTTGCCCCTGACCAAGTAGCTGCTCGGCAAAGTTGTAAAGCAGAGACCCCTCGGGCAGCCGCCCAAGATGAGCCCACCTTCCTTGTGGAATGGGCTTTTACAGATTTTGGCTGTGGCAGGCCTGCCACAGAATGTGCAAGTTGAATTGTACTACAAATCCAACGAGCAATCGTCTGCTTAGAAGCAGGAGCACCCAGCTTGTTGGGTGCATACAGTATAAACAGCGAGTCAGATTTTCTGACTCCAGCCGTCCTGGAAACATATTTTCAGGGCCCTGACTACGTCCAGCAACTTGGAGTCCTCCAAGTCCCTAGTAGCCACAGGTACCACAATAGGTTGATTCATGTGAAACGCTGAAACCACCTTAGGGAGAAATTGAGGACGAGTCCTCAATTCCGCCCTATCCGAATGAAATATCAGGTAAGGGCTTTTATAGGATAAAGCCGCCAATTCTGATACGCGCCTGGCTGAAACCAGAGCCAACAGCATTACCACTTTCCATGTGAGATATTTCAAATCCACTGTGGCAAGTGGTTCAAACCAATGTGATTTTAGGAACCCTAAAACTACATTGAGATCCCAAGGTGCCACTGGGGGCACAAAAGGAGGCTGTATATGCAGTACCCCTTTGACAAACGTCTGAACTTCAGGCAGTGAAGCCAGTTCTTTCTGGAAGAAGATCGACAGGGCCGAAATTTGAACCTTAATGGATCCTAATTTTAGGCCCATAGACAATCCTGGTTGCAGGAAATGTAGGAAACGACCCAGTTGAAATTCTTCCGTAGGGGCCTTCTTGGCCTCACACCACGCAACATATTTTCGCCAAATGCGATGATAATGTTTTTCAGTTACATCCTTCCTGGCCTTGATCAGGGTAGGGATGACTTCATCTGGAATGCCTTTTTCCTTCAGGATCCGGCGTTCAACCGCCATGCCGTCAAACGCAGCCGCGGTAAGTCTTGGAACAGACAAGGTCCCTGCTGGAGCAGGTCCTTCCTGAGAGGTAGAGGCCACGGGTCCTCCGTGAGCATCTCTTGCAGTTCCGGGTACCAAGTTCTTCTTGGCCAATCCGGAGCCACGAGTATCGTTCTTACTCCTCTCCTTCTTATGATTCTCAGTACTTTTGGTATGAGAGGAAGAGGAGGGAACACATATACCGACTGGAACACCCACGGAGTTACCAGAGCGTCCACCGCTATTGCCTGAGGGTCCCTTGACCTGGCGCAATATCTGTCCAGTTTCTTGTTGAGACGGGACGCCATCATGTCCACCTTTGGTTTTTCCCAACGGTTTACAATCACTTGGAAGACTTCTGGATGAAGTCCCCACTCCCCCGGGTGGAGGTCGTGTCTGCTGAGGAAGTCTGCTTCCCAGTTGTCCACCCCCGGAATGAACACTGCTGACCGTGCTATCACATGATTTTCCGCCCAGCGGAGAATCCTTGCAGCTTCTGCCATTGCCCTCCTGCTTCTTGTGCCGCCCTGTCTGTTTACGTGGGCGACAGCCGTGATGTTGTCCGACTGGATCAATACCGGTTGACCCTGAAGCAGAGGCCTTGCTTGACTTAGGGCATTGTAAATGGCCCTTAGCTCTAGGATATTTATGTGAAGAGACGTTTCCATGCTTGACCACAAGCCCTGGAAATTTCTTCCCTGTGTGACTGCTCCCCAGCCTCTCAGGCTGGCATCCGTGGTTACCAGCATCCAATCCTGAATGCCGAATCTGCGGCCCTCGAGAAGATGAGCCTTCTGTAACCACCACAGGAGAGATACCCTTGTCCTTGGAGATAGGGTTATCCGCTGATGCATCTGAAGATGCGATCCGGACCATTTGTCCAGCAGATCCCACTGAAAAGTTCTTGCATGGAATCTTCCGAATGGAATCGCTTCGTAAGAAGACACCATTTTTCCCAGGACTCTCGTGCACTGATACTTGTCCTGGTTTTAGGAGGTTCCTGACTAGCTCGGATAACTCCCTGGCCTTCTCCTCCGGGAGAAACACCTTTTTCTGGACTGTGTCCAGAATCATCCCTAGGAACAGTAGACGTGTTGTTGGAATCAGCTGTGATTTTGGGATATTTAGAATCCACCCGTGCTGACGTAGCACTACCTGAGATAGTGCTACTCCGACCTCTAACTGTTCCCTGGACCTTGCCCTTATCAGAAGATCGTCCAAGTAAGGGATAATTAATACGCCTTTTCTTCGAAGAAGAATCATAATTTCGGCCATTACCTTGGTAAAGACCCGTGGTGCCGTGGACAATCCAAACGGCAGCGTCTGAAACTGATAATGACAGTTTTGTATCACAAACCTGAGGTACCCTTGGTGAGAAGGGTAGATTGGGACATGGAGATAAGCATCCTTGATGTCTAGAGATACCATATAGTCCCCTTCTTCCAGGTTCGCTATCACTGCTCTGAGTGACTCCATCTTGAATTTGAACCTTTTTATGTAAGTGTTCAAAGATTTTAGATTTAAAATTGGTCTCACCGAGCCGTCCGGCTTCGGTACCACAAACAGCGTGGAATAATACCCCTGTCCCTGTTGTAGGAGGGGTACCTTGATTATCACCTGCTGGGAATACAGCTTGTGAATAGCTTCCAATACTGCCTCCCTGTCGGAGGGAGACGTTGGTAGAGCAGACTTCAGGAACCGGCGAAGGGGAGACGTCTCGAATTCCAATTTGTACTACTACCTGCAGGATCCAGGGGTCCACTTGCGAGTGAGCCCACTGCGCGCTGAAATTCTTGAGACGGCCCCCCACCGTGCCCGAGTCTGCTTGCAGAGCCCCAGAGTCATGCTGAGGACTTGGCAGAAGCGGGGGAGGGCTTCTGCTCTTGGGAAGAGGCTGCATGGTGCAGTCTTTTTCCCCTTCCTCTGCCCCGAGGCAGGAATGAGCGGCCTTTTTCCCTCTTGCCCTTATAGGGACGAAAGGACTGGGTTTGAAAAGACGGTGTCTTTTTCTGCTGAGAGGTGACCTGGGGTAAAAAGGTGGATTTTCCAGCCGTTGCCACCAGGTCCGATAGACCGACCCCAAATAACTCCTCCCCTTTATACGGCAATACTTCCATATGCCGTTTGGAATCCGCATCACCTGACCACTGTCGCGTCCATAACGTTCTTCTGGCAGAAATGGACATCGCACTTACTCTAGATGCCAGGGTGCAAATATCCCTCTGTGCATCTCGCATATATAGTAATGCATCCTTTAAATGCTCTATAGTTAATAATATACTGTCCCTATCCAGGGTATCAATATTTTCAGTCAGGGAATCCGACCAAGCCACTCCAGCGCTGCACATCCAGGCTGAGGCGATCGCTGGTCGCAGTATAACACCGGTATGTGTGTATATACCTTTTAAGATATTTTCCAGCCTTCTATCAGCTGGTTCCTTGAGAGCGGCCGTATCAGGAGACGGTAACGCCACTTGTTTTGATAAGCGTGTGAGCGCCTTATCTACCCTAGGGGGTGTTTCCCAACGTGCCCTAACCTCTGGCGGGAAAGGGTATAGTGCCAATAATTTATTAGAAATCAGCAGTTTTTTATCGGGGGAAACCCACGCTTTATCACACACCTCATTTAATTCATCTGACTCAGGAAAAACTACTGGTAGTTTTTTCACACCCCACATAATACCCTTTTTTGTGGTACTTGTAGTGTCAGAAATGTTCAATGCCTCCTTCATTGCCGTGATCATGTAACGTGTGGCCCTACTGGACATTACGTTTGTCTCGTCACCGTCGACACTGGATTCAGTATCCGTGTCAGGGTCTGTGTCGACCATCTGAGGTAACGGGCGTTTTAGCGCCCCTGACGGTGTCTGAGACGCCTGAACAGGCACTAATTGATTTGTCGGCTGTCTCATGTCGTCAACAATTTTTTGCAAAGTGCTGACATTGTCACGTAATTCTTTAATTACTACCATCCAGTCAGGAGTCGACTCCCTAGGGGGTGACATCACTAACACAGGCAATTGCTCTGCTTCCACATCATTTTCCTCCTCATACATGTCGACACAATCGTACCGACACCCAGCACACACACAGGGAATGCTCTGATAGAGGACAGGACCCCACTAGCCCTTTGGGGAGACAGAGGGAGAGTTTGCCAGCACACACCAGAGCGCTATATATATATATACACAGGGATAACCTTATATAAGTGTTACTCCCTGTTATAGCTGCTGTATTTATATATTAGCTGCCAATAGTGCCCCCCTCTCTGTTTTACCCTGTTTCTGTAGTGCAGGACTGCAGGGGAGAGTCAGGGAGCCGTCCTTCCAGCGGAGCTGTGAAAGAAAATGGCGCTTGTGTGCTGAGGAGAAAGGCTCCGCCCCCTTCACGGCGGCCTTTTCTCCCGCTTTTTTCAGGAAACTGGCAGGGGATAAATGCATCCATATAGCCCAGGAGCTATATGTGATGCATTTTTTTAGCCATATAAGGTTTTTATATCGTTTTTATTGCGTCTCAGGGCGCTCCCCCCCAGCGCCCTGCACCCTCAGTGACCGGAGTGTGAAGTGTGCTGAGAGCAATGGCGCACAGCTGCAGTGCTGTGCGCTACCTTATTTGAAGACAGGAACGTCTTCTGCCGCCGCTTTCTCCGGACCTCTTCGCTCTTCTGGCTCTGTAAGGGGGCCGGCGGCGCGGCTCCGGGACCCAACCAGGCTGAACCTGTGATCGTCCCTCTGGAGCTAATGTCCAGTAGCCAAGAAGCCAAATCCACTCTGCAGTCAGGTGAGTTCGCTTCTTCTCCCCTTAGTCCCACGATGCAGTGAGCCTGTTGCCAGCAGGACTCACTGAAAATAAAAAACCTATTTAAACTTTTACTTCTAAGCAGCTCAGGAGAGCCACCTAGCTTGCACCCTTCTCGTTCGGGCACAAAAATCTAACTGAGGCTTGGAGGAGGGTCATAGGGGGAGGAGCCAGTGCACACCAGCTAGTCTAAAGCTTTTACTTTTTGTGCCCAGTCTCCTGCGGAGCCGCTATTCCCCATGGTCCTTACGGAGTTCCCAGCATCCACTAGGACGTCAGAGAAATAGGATTTTAATTACCTATCGGTAAATCCTTTTCTCGTAGTCCGTAGAGAATGCTGGGGTTCCATTTAGTACCATGGGGTATAGACCGATCCTTTCGGAGCCATGGGCACTTTAAGAGTTTAACAGTGTGGGCTGGCTCCTCTCTCTATGCCCCTCCTACCAGACTCAGTATAGAAACTGTGCCCGAGGAGACGCACATACTTAGAGAGAAGGAAAATAAGAATTTACTCACCGGTAATTCTATTTCTCGTAGTCCGTAGTGGATGCTGGGACTCCGTAAGGACCATGGGGAATAGACGGGCTCCGCAGGAGACTGGGCACTCTAAAAGAAAGATTAGGTACTATCTGGTGTGCACTGGCTCCTCCCTCTATGCCCCTCCTCCAGACCTCAGTTAGGGAAACTGCCCGGAAGAGCCGACACTACAAGGAAAGGATTTGGAATCCAGGGTAAGACTCATACCAGCCACACCAATCACACTGTACAACTTGTGATAACTATACCCAGTTAACAGTATGAACAACAACTGAGCCTCATTCAACGGATGGCTCATAACAAGAACCCTTTAGTTAAGCAATAACTATATACACGTATTGCATAAGAAGTCCGCACGTGGGACTACGAGAAATAGAATTACCGGTGAGTAAATTCTTATTTTCTCTGACGTCCTAGTGGAGGCTGGGGACTCCGTAAGGACCATGGGGATTATACCAAAGCTCCCAAACGAGCGGGAGAGTGCGGATGACTCTGCAGCACCGAATGAGCAAACTCAAGGTCCTCCTCAGCCAGGATATCAAACTTGTAGAACTTTGCAAAGGTGTTTGAACCCGACCAAGTAGCAGCTCGGCAAAGCTGTAAAGCCGAGACCCCTCGGGCAACCGCCCAAGACGAGCCCACGTTCCTTGTGGAATGGGCATTCACTGATTTTGGATGCGGCAGTCCAGCCGCAGAATGCGCAAGCTGAATCGTATTACAGATCCAGCAAGCAATAGTTTTCTTTGAAGCAGGAGCACACAGCTTGTTGTGTGCATACAGGATAAACAGCGAGTCAGTCTTCCTACTCTAGCTGTTCTGGTTACATAAATCTTCAAAGCCCGGACTACGTCCAGCAACTTGGATTCCTCCAAGTCACGAGTAGCCGCAGGCACCACAATAGGTTGGTTCAAATGAAACAATGATACCACCTTAGGGAGAAATTGGGGATGAGTCCGCAATTCCGCCCTGTCCATATGGAAGATCAGATAGGAGCTTTTACATGATAAAGCCGCCAATTCTGACACCCGCCTAGCCGATGCTAAGGCCAACAACATGACCACTTTCCACGTGAGGTATTTTAGCTCCACAGTCTTAAGTGGCTCAAACCAGTGGGATTTCAGGAAATCCAACACAACGTTAAGATCCCAAGGTGCCACTGGTGGCACAAAAGGAGGCTGAATATGCAGCACTCCCTTTACAAATGTCTGAACCTCAGGCAGTGAAGCCAGTACTTTTTGAAAGAAAATGGATAGGGCCGAGATCTGGACCTTTATGGACCCTAATTTGAGGCCCATAGTCACACCTGACTGTAGGAAGTGCAGAAATCGACCCAACTGGAATTCCTCTGTAGGGGCCTTCCTGGCTCCACACCAAGCAACATATTTTCGCCATATGCAGTGATAATGCTTTGCTGTCACATCCTTTCTAGCTTTTATCAGCGTAGGAATTACTTCCTCCGGGATACCCTTTTCCGCTAGGATCCGGCGTTCAACCGCCATGCCGTCAAACGCAGTCGCGATAAGTCTTGGAATAGACAGGGCCCCTGTTGCAACAGGTCCTGTCTGAGAGGCAGAGGCCATGGGTCCTCTGTGATCATCTCTTGTAGCTCTGGGTACCAAGTCAGTCTTAGCCAATCCGGAACGATGAGAATAGTTCTCACTCCTTTTCTTCTTACTATTCTCAGCACCTTGGGTATGAGAGGAAGAGGAGGAAACACATAGACAGACTGGAACACCCACGGTGTTACCAGTGCGTCCACAGCTATCACCTGAGGGCCCCTTGACCTGGCGCAATATCTTTTTAGCTTTTTGTTTAAGCGGTACGCCATCATGTCCACCTGTGGCCGTTCCAACCGATTTGCAATCTGCTCGAAGACTTCTTTTTTTAAATTGCGTATTTTTTTATTGAAAGTTTTAAATGAACATCCCAAAAAGAATATATGAAATAAAAAATAAAAAAAAAGTATACATATAAAATAAACAATACCGGCAGGTATAGTAAAGTGTGCAGGATGCAATCAGAAGTACGGTCAGACAGGAGACACAGAATACAATTGCAGTACACGTCTAATAGTACAGGATATACAATACGCCCCACATTATAGCAATAAGCAGTAAGAGCCCACAGGCGCCATGTGAGCTCACACATTGAGGATAAAATGATAAAAAAAAAAAAAAAAAAAAAAAAAAAAAGACTGACCCATGAGGCGTAGAAAAAATAAGATTTTACTCACCGGTAAATCTATTTCTCGTAGTCCGTAGTGGATGCTGGGAACTCCGAAAGGACCATGGGGAATAGCGGGCTCCGAAGGAGGCTGGGCACTCTAGAAAGATTTATGACTACCTGGTGTGCACTGGCTCCTCCCACTATGACCCTCCTCCAAGCCTCAGTTAGGACACTGTGCCCGGACGAGCCGACATAATAAGGAAGGATTTTGAATCCCGGGTAAGACTCATACCAGCTACACCAATCACACCGTACAACTCGTGATACTATATCCAGTTTAACAGTATGAAAACAACTGAGCCTCTCAACAGATGGCTCAACAATAACCCTTTAGTTATCAATAACTATTTACAAGTATTGCAGACAATCCGCACTTGGGATGGGCGCCCAGCATCCACTACGGACTACGAGAAATAGATTTACCGGTGAGTAAAATATTTTCTCTGACGTCCTAGTGGATGCTGGGAACTCCGAAAGGACCATGGGGATTATACCAAAGCTCCCAAACGGGCGGGAGAGTGCGGATGACTCCGCAGCACCGAATGAGAGAACTCAAGGTCCTCCTCAGCCAGGGTATCAAATTTGTAGAATTTTGCAAACGTGTTTGCCCCTGACCAAGTAACAGCTCGGCAAAGTTGTAAAGCCGAGACCCCTCGGTCAGCCGCCCAAGATGAGCCCACCTTCCCTGTGGAATGGGCTTTCACTGATTTAGGATGCGGCAGTCCAGCCGCAGAATGCGCCTGCTGAATCGTGTCACAGATCCAGCGAGCGATAGTCTGCTTAGAAGCAGGAGCACCCAGCCTGTTGGGTGCATACAGGATAAATAGCGAGTCAATTTTCTTGACTCTAGCCGTCCTGGAAACAATTTTTCAAGGCCCTGACTACGTCCAGTAACTTGGAATCCTCCAAGTCCCTAGTAGCCGCAGGCACCACAATAGGTTGGTTCAAGTGAAAAACTGATACCACCTTAGGGAGAAACTGGGGACGAGTCCTCAATTCTGCCCTATCCATATGGAAAATCAGATAAGGACTTTTATATGACAAAGCCGCCAATTCTGATACACGCCTGGCCGAAGCCAAGGCCAATAACATGACCACTTTCCGCGTGAGATATTTTAGATCCACGGTTTTTAGTGGTTCAAACCAATGTGATTTTAAGAAACTCAACACCACGTTGAGATCCCAAGGTGCCACTGGAGGCACAACCGGGGGCTGAATATGTAGCACTCCTTTTACAATGTCTGAACTTCAGGTACTGAAGCTAATTCTTTCTGGAAGAAAATCGACAGAGCCGAGATCTGTATCTTAAGGGAGCCTAATTTTAGGCCCATAGACACTCCTGCTTGTAGGAAATGCAGAAATCGACCTAGTTGAAATTCCTCTGTTGGGGCCTTTTGTGGCCTCACACCAAGCAACATATTTCCGCCATATGCGGTGATAATGTTTTGCAGTTACATCTTTCCTGGCTTGAATCAGCGTAGGAATGACTTCCTCCGGAATGCCCTTTTCCTTTAGGATCCGGCGTTCAACCGCCATGCCATCAAAACATAGCCGCGGTAAGTCTTGGAAAAGACAGGGCCCCTGCTGCAGCAGGTCCTGTCTGAGCGGCAGAGGCCATGGGTCCTCTGATATAATTTCTTGAAGTTCTGGGTACCAGGCTCTTCTTGGCCAATCCGGAACCACGAGTATCGTTCTTACTCCTCGCCTTCTTATTATTCTCAGTACCTTTGGTATGAGAGGCAGAGGGGGGAACACATAAACAGACTGGTACACCCACGGTGTTACCAGAGCGTCCACAGCTATCGCCTGAAGGTCCCTTGACCTGGCGCAATATCTTTTATAGCTTTTTGTTGAGGCGGGACGCCTTCATGTCCACCTGTGGCCTTTCCCAATGGTGTACAATCCTTTGGAAGACTTCTGGATGAAGTCCCCACACTCTCGGGTGGAAGTCGTGTCTGCTGAGAAGATCTGCTTCCCAGTTGTCCACTCCGGGAATGAACACTGCTGACAGTGCTAACACATGATTTTCCGCCCATCGGAGAATCCTTGTGGCTTCTGCCATCGCCATCCTGCTTCTTGTGCCGCCCTGTTGGTTTACATGGGCGACTGCCGTGATGTTGTCTGATTGGATCAGGACCGGCCGGTTTTGAAGCAGAGGCCTTGCCTGACTCAGGGCATTGTAAATGGCCCTCAGTTCCAGAATATTTATGTAGGGAAGTCACCTGACTTGACCAAAGTCCCTGGAAGCTTCTTCCCTGTGCGACTGCCCCCCAGCCTCAAAGGCTGGCATCCATGGTCACTAGGACCTAGTCCTGTATGTCGAACCTGCGGCCCTCTTGAAGATGGGCACTCTGCAGCCACTACAGTAGAGATAACCCTGTCTCCAAGGACCAGGGTATCAGCCGATGCATCTGAAGATGTGATCCGGACCACTTGTCTAACAGGTCCCCCTGAAAAGTTCTTGCATGGAACCTGCCGAATGGGATTGCTTCGTAGGAAGCTATCATTTTTCCCAGGACTCGCGTGCAATGATGCACCGATAACTGTTTTGGCTTCAGGAGGTCTCGGACTAGAGATGACAGCTCCTTGGCTTTCTCCTCCTGGAGAAACACTTATTTCTGGTCTGTGTCCAGAACCATCCCCAGGAACAGTAGACGTGTCGTAGGAAACAGCTGTGTCTTTGGACTGTTTAGAATCCAACCGTGCTGTTGTAGCACTTTCCAAAATAGTGCTACCCCGACTAGCAACTGCTCCTTGGACCTCGCCCTTATAAGGAGATTGTCCAAGTACGGGATCATTAAAAACTCCCCTTTTTCGAAGGAGTATCATCATTCCGGCCATTACCTTGGTAACACCCTCGGTGCCATGTACAGTCCAAACAGCAGAGTCTGGACTTGGTAATGGTAATCCTGTACCACAAATCTGAGGTACTCCTGGCGAGGATAGTAAATGGGGACATGCAGGTAAGCATCCTTGATGTCCCGGGATACCATGTAATCCCCCTCGTCCAGGCTTGCAATAACCGCCCTGAGCGATTCCATCTTGAACTTGAATTTTTTTATGTATGTGTTCAAGGATTTTAAATATAAAAAAGGGTCACACCGAACCATGCGGTTTCGGTACCCCAAACCGTGTGGAATAGTAACCCCGTCCTTGTTGAAGTAGGGGCACCTTAAGTATTACCTGCTGGGAATACAGCTTATTAATTGCCTCTAGCACAGCCTCCCTGCCTGAGGGAGTTGTCGGCAAGGCATATTTGAGGAAACGGCGGGGGGAAGACATCTCGAATTCCAGCTTGTACCCCTGAAATACTACTTGAATGAAACAGGGATCCACCTGTGAGCGAGCCCACTGATCGCTGAAATTTTTGAGACGGCCCCCCACCGTACCTGGCTACACCTGTGGAGCCCCCGCGTCATGCTGTGGACTCAGAGGAAGCGAGAGAAGAATTATGATTCTGGGAACAGGCTGACTGGTGCAGCTTTTTCAGTCTTCCCTGGTCTCTGTACAGAAAGGAAGCGCCTTTGACCCGCTTGCTTTTCTGAAGCCGAAAGGACTGTACCTGATAATACAGTGCTTTCTTAGTCTGTGAGGAAAACTGAGGTAAAAATATTTCTTCCCAGCTGTTGCTGCGGATACGAGGTCCCAGAGACCATCCCCAAATAATTCCTCACCCTTATAAGGCAGAATCTCTATGCGCCTTTTAAAGTCAGCATCACCTGTCCAGTGACAGGTCTCTAATACCCTCCTGACAGAATGGACATTACATTCATTTTGGATGCCAGCCGGCAAAATATCCCTCTGTGCATCCCTCATATATAAGACGACGTCTTTAATATGTTCTCATGTTAGCAAACTAGTATGTTTGACAGGGTCACCGACCACGCTGCAGCAGTACGCTCTGCAGGTTTCAGTCTAGTACCTGAGTGTGTAAATACAGACTTCAGGATAGCCTCCTGCTTTTTATCAACAGGTACCTTCAAAGTGGCCGTTCCTAAAACGGCAGTGCCACCTATTTTGACAACCGTGTGAGCGCCTTATCCACCCTAGGGGATATCTCCCAGCGTAACTTATCCTCTGGCGGGAAAAGGTACGCCATCAGTAACTTTTTAGAAATTACCAGTTTCTTATCAGGGGGAACCCACGCTTTTCACACACTTCATTCATTCATCTGATGGGGGAACAAAACACTGCCTGCTTTTTCTCCCCAAACATAAAAACCCATTTTTAGAGGTTAATGTCAGAAATGTGTAACACATTTTTTATTGCCGGGATCAAGTCACGGATGTTCCTAGTGGATTGTGTAGATGTCTCAACCTTGTCGACACTGGAGTCAGACTCCGTGTCGACATCTGTGTCTGCCATCTGAATGAGCGGGCGTTTTTGAGCCCCTGATGGCCTTTGAGACGCCTGGGCAGGCGCGGGCTAAGAAGCCGGCTGTCCCACAGCTGTTACGTCATCCACCCTTTTATGTAAGGAGTTGACACTGTCGGTTAATACCTTTCACCTAACCATCCACTCTGGTGTCGGCCCCACAGGGGGCGACATCACATTTATCGGCATCTGCTCCGTCACTATATAAGCCTCCTCCTCAAACATGTCGACACAGCTGTACCGACACACCGCATACACACAGGGAATGCTCTTGACTGAGGACAGGACCCCACAAAGCCCTTTGGGGAGACAGAGAGAGAGTATGCCAGCACACACCAGAGCGCCATATAATGTGGGGATTCTATAACTGAGTGAATTTTCCCCCATAGCTGCTTGTATATACAATATTGCGCCTAAATTTAGTGCCCCCCCTCTCTTTTTAACCCTTTGAGCCTGAAAACTACAGGGGAGAGCCTGGGGAGCTTTCTTCCAGCTGCACTGTGAAGAGAAAATGGCGCCAGTGTGTCTGAGGGAGATAGCTCCGCCCCTTTTCCGCGGCCTATTCTCCCGCTTTTTTCTGGATTCTGGCAGGGGTATTTACCACATATATAGCCTCTGGGGCTATATATTGTGGTATTTTTGCCAGCCAAGGTGTTTTTATTGCTGCTCAGGGTGCCCCCCCCAAGCGCCCTGCACCCTCAGTGACCGGAGTGTGAAGTGTGTATGAGGAGCAATGGCGCACAGCTGCAGTGCTGTGCGCTACCTTGGTGAAGACTGATGTCTTCTGCCGCCGATTTTCCGGACCTCTTCTTGCTTCTGGCTCTGTAAGGGGGACGGCGGCGCGGCTCCGGGACCGAACACCAAGGACTGGGCCTGCGGTCGATCCCTCTGGAGCTAATGGTGTCCAGTAGCCTAAGAAGCCCAATCCGGCTGCAAGCAGGCGAGTTCGCTTCTTCTCCCCTTAGTCCCTCGCTGCAGTGAGCCTGTTGCCAGCAGGTCTCACTGAAAATAAAAAACCTAAATCTATACTTTCTTTCTAAGGGCTCAGGAGAGCCCCTAGTGTGCATCCAACCTCGGCCGGGCACAAGATCTAACTGAGGCTTGGAGGAGGGTCATAGTGGGAGGAGCCAGTGCACACCAGGTAGTCATAAATCTTTCTCGAGTGCCCAGCCTCCTTCGGAGCCCGCTATTCCCCATTGTCCTTTCGGAGTTCCCAGCATCCACTAGGACGTCAGAGAAATACAAACGTATTGGCACTGCAAACTATAGGTAAAACACCTGCCTGAGTATAGAGAAGAAAAGAAAAAAAAAAAATGATAAGAAATAATTAAAATCCTAAGACCTCTGCTGCTCATAGAGATAAAACAAAAATCCCTACAATACAGAACAAAAAACAAAACCCCCCAAAACAAACCACCTCAAAACCCCCCACCCTGTATAGCCTATCCCCAACCTAGGTATACCTGGATCCCCAAACCCCCCCACCCCCCCTTAAACTACGTGACCTAACTGTCTAACACCTCCCTCCCTCCCCTAATACCAGGATAAATGAAAAAAATAAGTGACTGGGGCAAATAAAAAAAAAGAAGAAATATGGCCAAACAGTAAATAGAGTAGATCTCCCTCATATGAGAATAAAAAATTTAAATTAAAAATGAATATGCAAATATGGAGATATGATAAGCGACTCGGAAATAAAAAGAAATAGTGCTGGTAGCACCCTACAGATACAACAGTATATAGGGATAAGTAACCCTTAAATAAGCGATGGTCAAATAAAACATATCTTAGAACCAAATAGCGAAATTATATCAATGGTAAGACATACAAAAAACAGAATAGAACATAGTATTTAAGAACGTATCAACAATAAAATAGAACACAGCCAAGGACCCGGTAACCAGTGAGGTATTATACAGACTTGGAAAGAAAGAAAATCAGTCCGGAGGATAAGCCCACTCTGGAATCAAGTCATTTAGCGGTACACGAGCAGTAGTCAGGAAGGTAGTGGAGCCAGCAACCATCCCGCACAGCATTAGCTGGATAGATAAGAGGATAGGCCACAGTTCCACGGTAAATGGAGAATGGAGAACCGTCCCTCTCCCAAACATCACAATTAACTGCGAAATGATACAATACCGTTCTCTCCCATTATCAAGGAGGTCACACTGCTGACCCTCAAAGAAAATTGCAATGGAGGTCCATACAGTCACCAACGATGAGACGGAGGCAGTCACCGACATCCCACGCGCCAACACCCACTGCAAATAACGGTGAATATGCGCAGGAAGAATCCTCAACTCCCCCATTTTGTTCACAATGTGTTCGTCGGAGGAGGTACTGTAGCGGAGCGGCAGGCCCCACAGATACAAGCTCCCCAAAAGGTTCCGAGGGTAGCAGCACCGGCGGGCAGGTGGACCCCACAGGAGAACCAGTTACTGCAACAGTCTCTACTCCAAACATATTAAGAACCCTTTGCTCGGATTCCGCGATAGCCTTCAGGATGATTGAGACCGAATGTCCAGAAGTATTAACAGGATTAAACATGGCTGCATGAGGACGAAGCAATATACTGTAGGAGCAAGAGGAAGATCCACTGGTAGAAAGGGAGCAGAGTTATACACACAGGAGCTCGGCTCATCCAAAGAACGCAGGTGTGTGAGTCCAGCAAATGTGTTCTAGAGGTGAGAGGGAGCCAGGCATACAGTGTTCTTCCCTGCACTACAGGTATAGTTAAAGCTCTGTCCCAAATTCACAGGGAGTGTTGTCTCTGTAATACTATGTGCTCAGTAATATCCTCACCAGGGGAGAAGGGGACAGGCAGTGGAATGTGTGCTGTGTATAATACAAGCTCACCAGCACTGAGCACACTGGCCCCAGCAGCTGAGTGAGGGCAGAGCTGCAGCAGGATCAACAGCCACACTGAGAGCAGAGTCTGCCTCAGGATCCAGTCACAGACTTCACCAGCCAGTAAGTTAGGGCTCTTGGCACAGAGGATCCCCAAATTCACACTGCAGGAGCAGAGGGGGGTACTGCACTCTTGCAGAATTTTTCAGCCACAGAACACCAGGGAAACAGGAGATAGATCAGGATATTAGCAGGAGCTCTGGCAGGAAGCTGCCTACACCATGCTATGTCAAGCCACCTGCTCGAAGACTTCTTGATGAAGTCCCCACTCTCCCGGGTGGAGGTCGTGTCTGCTGAGGAAGTCTGCTTCCCAGTTGTCCACTCCCGGAATGAACACTGCTGACAGTGCTTGTACGTGATTCTCCGCCCAACGAAGAATCCTGGTGGCTTCCGCCATTGCCACCCTGCTTCTTGTGCCGCCCTGGCGGTTTACATGGGCGACTGCCGTGATGTTGTCTGACTGAATCAGCACTGGTTGGTCTCGAAGCAGGGGCTCCGCTTGACTCAGGGCGTTGTATATGGCCCTTAATTCCAGTATGTTTATGTGCAGACAAGTCTCCTGACTTGACCACAGGCCTTGGAAGTTTTTCCCTGAGTGACTGCCCCCCATCCGCGGAGGCTTGCATCCGTGGTCACCAGGATCCAGTTCTGTATGCCGAACCTGCGGCCCTGGAGAAGATGAGCACTCTGCAGCCACCACAGCAGAGACACCCTGGTCCTTGGGGACAGGGTGATCAGGCGATGCATCTGAAGATGCGATCCGGACCACTTGTCCAACAGATCCCACTGAAAGATCCTGGCTTGGAACCTGCCGAAAGGTATGGCTTCGTAAGACGCTACCATCTTTCCCAGGATTCACGTGCAGTGATGCACAGACACCTGTTTTGGTTTCAGGAGGTCCCTGACCAGAATCACCAACTCCTGAGCCTTCTCCTCCGGGAGAAACACCTTCTTCTGTTCTGTGTCCAGAATCATGCCCAGGAAGGGCAGACACGTCGTAGGAATCAGCTGCGAGTTTGGAATATTCAGAATCCAGCCGTGCCGTAGCAACACTTCCTGAGAGTGTGCTACGCTGATCAACAACTGCTCCCTGGACCTCGCCTTTATGAGGAGATCGTCCAAGTACGGGATAACTAACTCCTTGCTTCCAAAGGAATACCATCATTTCGGCCATTACCTTGGTAAATACTCTCGGTGCCGTGGACAGACCAAACGGCGTCTGGAATTGATAATGACAGTCCTGTACCACAAACCTGAGGTACTCCTGGTGAGGTGGATAAATGGGGACGTGCAAGTAAGCATCCTTGATGTCCGCTCTGAGCGATTCCATTTTGAACTTGAACTTTTTCATGTATATGTTCAAGGATTTTAAATTTAGAATGGGTCTTACCGAACAGTGTGGAATAGTAACCCTTTCCCTGCTGAAGGGGGGGGGGGTAACCATTATCACTTGCTGGAAGCACAGCTTGTGAATTGCCGCCAGGACTACCTCCCCCTCTGTGGGAGAAGCTGGCATGGCAGATTATAGGTAACGGTGAGGGGGGGTGGGGTGTCACTTCTAACTCCAGCTTGTATCCCTGCGATACAATCTGTATAGCCCAAGGATCCACCTGTGAGCGAACCCACTGATTGCTGAAGTGTCGGAGACGCGCCCCCACCGCTCCTGGCTCCGCCTGTGGAGCCCCAGCGTCATGCGGTAGACTTAGTGGAAGCCGGGGAGGACTTTTGTTCCTGGGAACTAGCTGCATGGTGCAGCTTCTTTCCTCTACCCCTGCCTCTGGCAAGAAAGGATGCACCCCTGACTTTCTTGCTCTTTTGAGAACGAAAGGACTGCATTTGGTAATAAATCCCTGTCCAGGGTATCTAACTCCTCTGACAGTATCTGTCCATGCTGCTACAGCACTGCACATCCAGGCTGAAGCAATAGCCGGTCTCAGTAGAGTACCAGAGTGTGTATACACTGACTTCAAGATACCTTCCAGCTTTCTATCCGCAGGCTCCTTTAGAGCGGCCGTATCCTGAGACGGCAAGGCCACCCTAGCGCCTTGTCAACCCTAGGGGAGGATTCCCAGCGTAACCTATCCGTTGGCGGGAAAGGGTACGCCATTAGTATTCTCTTGGGAATCACCACTTTCTTATCAGGGGATGACCACGCTTCTTCACATAACTCATTTAATTCATGTGATGTGGGAAAAGTCACTGGCTGCTTTTTCTCCCCAAACATATTTACCCTCTTGTCAGGGACAGGGTCAACCTCTGAAATGTGTAATACATTTTTTATTGCAATAATCATGTATCGGATGGCCTTGGTCATTTTAGGCTGTAATTGTGCCTCATCATCGTCGACACTGGAGTCAGACTCCGTGTCGGCATCCATGTCAACCAACTGAGATAGTGAGCGTTTTTGAGACCCTGACGGCCTCTTAGGCGCTGGGCAGGCCCGGGTTGAGGGCCCGGCTGCCCCTCGGCTGCAACATCATCAAACCTTTTGTGTAATGAGTTTACATTGTCATTTAAGACCTTCCACATATCCATCCAATCCGGCATCGGCACCGACTGCGACACCACATTTATCTGCCCTTGCTCCGCCTCCACGTAACCCTCTTCATCAAACATGTCGACACAGCCGTACGGACACAGCACACACACAGGGAATGCTCTGACTGAGGACAGGACCCCACAAGGTCTTTGGGGACACAGAGAAAGAGTATGCCAGCACACACCACAGCGCTATATAACTCAGGGATACACACTACACAAGTGATTTCCCAATAGCTGCTTAATATACACCTTTAGTGCCTAAATTTATGTGCCCCCCCTCTCTTTTTACCCTTCTAGTGCCAGGAGACTGCAGGGGAGAGCATGGGGAGCGTCCTTCCAGCGGAGCTGTGAAGAAAAATGCCGCTGGTGTGCTGAGGAAGAAGGCCCCGACCCCTCAGCGGCAGGCTTCTGTCCCGCTGTCTGTGACTGAAAAATGGCGGGGGAGTTTACACATATACAGTACCTGACTGTATTAGGTGTATATTTATGCCAAAGGTACTCTAAATGCTGCCCAGGGCGCCCCCCAGCGCCCTGCACCCTACAGTGACCGGAGTGTGTGGTGTGCTGTGGGAGCAATGGCGCACAGCTGCGGTGCTGTGCGCTACCTTCAATGAAAACAGGAGTCTTCAGCCGCCGATTTCACCTTCTGATCTTCTGGCTCTGCGAGGGGGACGGCGGCGCGGCTCCGGGAACGGACGATCGAGGACAGCTGCCTGTGTTCGAACCCTCTGGAGCTAATGGTGTCCAGTAGCCCAAGAAGCGCAACCTAGCTGTGAACAGGTACGTTTGCTTCTCTCCCCTCGGTCCCACGTAGCACTGAGTCTGTTACCAGCAGAGCTCACTGAAAATAAAAAAACCTAAAATACTTTTAACTAGCAGGCTCAGGAGAGCCCACTAGGAGCACCCAGCTCTGGCCGGGCACAGATTCTAACTGAGGTCTGGAGGAGGGGCATAGAGGGAGGAGCCAGTGCACACCAGATAGTACCTAATCTTTCTTTTAGAGTGCCCAGTCTCCTGCGGAGCCAGTCTATTCCCCATGGTCCTTACAGAGTCCCCAGCATCCACTAGGACGTCAGAGAAATACAGATAGTGGTGAGATTCACACCAGCTCACACATAAAAGGAAAGCCAAGCTAACCAGTTTGAAACGATTCAGCAACGGCTGAACAATACTTGAACAACAATGCAGGAAAACGAAGCATTGGGTGGGAGCCCAGCATCCTCTACGGACCACGAGAAAAGGATTTACCGGTAGGTAATTAAAATCCTATTTTCGCTTACATCCTAGGAGGATGCTGGGGTTCCATTTAGTACCATGGGGATGTAACAAAGCTCCAAGTACAGGAGGGACAGTGCGGAGGTTCCTGCAGAACAGATTGACCAAACTTAAGGTCCTCAGAGGCCAAAGTATCAAACTTGCAGAACTTGGCAAACGTGTTCGATCCCGACCAAGTAGTTGCTCGGCAGAGCTGTAAAGCAGAGACACCCCGGGCAGCCGCCCAGGAAGAACCCACTTTACGAGTAGAGTGGGCCTAAACAGATTCCGGAAGCGGCAATCTTGCCGTAGAATAAGCATGCTGGATAGTCAGCCTGATCCAGTGGGAAATGGTATGCTTAGAAGCAGGACACCCAATCTTATTGGGATCATAAAGGACAAATAGAGCGTACGACTTTGTGACGAGAAGATCTCTTTACATAGATCCTCAAAGCCCTCACAACATCCAAGGACTTTGAGGTAATCGAGGGGTCAGTAGCCACTGGCACCATAATGGCGGATATGAAAAGCAGACAACCTTTGGAAGAAATTGCTGACGCGTTCTGAGCTCAGCTCTATCCTCATGGAAAATCAAGTAGGGGCTCTTGTGCGACAATGCGCTCAATTCCGACACACGTCTTGCAGATGCCAATGCCAATAGTGTGACAGATTTCCAAGTAAGAAACTTCACGTCCACCTCCTGTAAAGGCTCGAACCAATCCGAATGCAGGAACTGCAGCAACACATTAAGATCCCAAGGTGCCATAGGAGACACAAAGGGTGGTTGGATGTGCAGAACCCCTTTCAAGAATGTCTGACCCTCAGGGAGGGCAGCCAATTGATTCTGGAAGAAAATGGACAAGACCGAAATCTGGTGCCTTTATTGAGCCCAAGCGTAGGCCCACATCCACACCTGCTTGCAGAAAGAGGAGAAGCCGTCCTAGTTGAAACTCCACTGTAGGAAACTTCATGGATTCACAGCAAGACATACTTTATCCAAATCCAATGGTAATGTTTAGACGTTACTCCCTTCCTAGCTTGGATTAGAGTAGGAATTACTTTGTTCGGAATGCCCTTCCAAGCTAAGATCTGGTGTTCAACCTCCATGCCATCAAACGTAGCCGTGGTAAGTCTTGATAGGCGAACCGCCCCTTTTGCAGTAGGTTCTCGAAGAGGAAGAGGCCTCGGATCCTCCAGAAGTAATTCAAGAAGATCCAAGTACCAAGCTCTTCTTTGCCAGTCCGGAGCAAGGAGGATCGCCAAAACTCTTGTTTTTTTGAAAAGTTTGAGAATCCTTGGGATGATTGGAAGGGGAGGGAACACATACACTGACTGGAACACCCGAGTTACCAGGGCATCCACCGCCACTGCCTGTGGGTCTCTCAACCTGGAACAGTACCTACGAAGCTTCTTGTTGAGGCGGGAGGCCATCATGTATATCTGGGTTACCCCCCACCGGCTTGTTACCTCTGCGAACACCTTCGGGTGGAGGCCCCATTCTCCTGGATTGAGATATTGTCTGCTGAGGAAGTCCGCTCCCCAGTTGTCCACTCCCGGAATGAAGATATGCCGACAGCGCCACCGCGTGTCTTTCTGCCCAGAGGACCTCTGACACTGCAGCTCTGCTCTTCATTCCGCCCTGTTGGTTTATGTAGGACACCGCTGTTACATTGTACGACTGAACCTGAATGGCTTGATCTGGCAGAAGATGTGCCACCTGTAGAAGGGCATTGTATGTGGTATTTCGTTCCACAATGTTTATTGGAAGGATGGATTCCAGACTTGACCACTTTCTTTGGAAGCTTTCCCCTTGGGTGACTGCTCTCCAACCTCAGGCTTGCATCCGTGGTCAGAAGGATCCAATTTTGAAAACCCAAACCTGAGCCTTCGAGTAGGTGAGAAGTTTGCAGCAACCAGGAGTGAAATCCTGGCCTTCGGTATATCCACTGGTGCATGTGAATATGCGATCCCGACCACTTGTCTAGAGACCCAGCTGGAAGAACCTCGCATGGAATCTTCCGTATTGGAGAGCCTCGTAAGAGGCTACCATCTTTCCCAGAAGGCGAATGCACTGATGAACAGATACCCGGGCTGGCTTCAGGACATCCCGGACCATTGATTGGATCACCAAGGCTTTCTCCACCGGTAGAAAGACCCACTGCACTTCCGTGTCTAGTATCATCCCAGGAAGTGCAGTCTCCGTGTCAGCTCCAAATGTGACTTTGGAAGGTTTAGGATACACCCAAGATCCTGGGGTAGTCGAGTTGAGAGAGCAATTCTCTGTAATAGCCTCTTCCTGGAAAATGCTTTTATCAGCAGATCATCCAGATATGGAATTATGTTCACTCCCTGCTTGCGGAGGAGTAGCATCATCTTTGCCATGACTTTGGTGAACACCCTTAGTGCTGTGGAGAGGCCAAATGGCAGTGCTTGGAACCGATAGTGACAGTCCAGCAGCACAAATGTTAGATGAGCCTGGTGAGGCGGCCAGATTGGAATGTGTAGTTACGCATCCTTGATATCCAGGGATACCAGGAATTCCCCCTCCTCCAGACCCGAGATCACCGCTCTCAGACTCCATCTTGAATTTGAATTCCCTCAAGTAGGGGTTCAATTACTTTAGGTTTAATATCGGCCTTACCGAACAGTCCGGTTTCGGTACCACAAACAGGTTTGAGTAATAACCCTTGTGTTTTAGGTGAGGTGGAACTGGAACAATTACAATTGTTTGAACCAATTTTTGAATGGCTTCTTGTAGGATAGCACTTTCTGTCAGCGAAGCTGGTAAGGCCGATTTGAAGAATCTGTGAGGTGGAAGCACTTGAAACTCCAGTCTGTACCCCTAGGCAACAATATCTTTTACCCAGGGGTCTAGGCATGATGACGCCCAGCCATGACTGAAATCTATTAGTCTTGCTCCCACCTGCCCGATCTCCAGGCTGGGAGGACCACAGTCATGCTTAAGACTTTGAGGAAGCAGAAGCTGGTTTCTGCTCCTGAGAACAGGTTTTCTGGATTTTCCCCAACCTCCTCTAAAGAAAGTGGAAGGGGGTTTGGATTTTTTTTAACTTTTGCAGCCCGAAATGACTGCAGTGTAGACGTAGGATATTTCCTAGCCAGTGGTGCCGCTGAGCGAAAAGAGGTAAGGTTGCCGTGGAGATCCACGCATCCAATGCGTCCCCAAACAGAGCCTGACCTGTGAAGGGTAGGTTCTCCGTGCCTTTCTTGGATTCTGCATCCGAAACAGCCATGGAAGTAGCCCTTGCATTCAGCATGTCAAGGTCCTTCATGGCCTCCACCCTAAAACCTGCAGAATCCTGTATGTGATGCAAAAACAATTCAATGTCACACCTATCCATAGTATCTAAGTCCTCTAGTAATGTGCATGATCACCTTGCGATGGCTTTACAAATCCACGCACAAGCAATAGTGGGCCTTAAAGCTGTGTATAGTGATTTGAGCGTAGTCTCAATCTTGCGGTCAGCCAGCTCTTAATGCTGTTGAGCCAGGGACAGGTAAAACCACCTTTTTTGACAACCTAGATACAGAAGCGTCTACTTTTTTTTTTTTTTTGGGGGGGGGGGGGGGGGGGGGGGGGGATTTCCCACTTTTATCTGTCCCCCTTCAGGGAAAGGGAGAGCAATGAGAACCCTTTTTGGGATCTGGAATTTTTTCTCTGGGTTTTCCCAGGATATTTCAAACAAAGTTTAACTCCTTAGAAGCCGGGAAGGTAAGCGAGGATTTCTGAGTTACTGTAAAATGAGACTCCTCTACCTGCTCAGATACCTTCTCAGTAATATGTAAAATGTCCCTAATGGCTTCAATCATTAGTTGCACCCCCTTAGCAAGTGATGTATTCTCCACCTCTAGTCGTCGTCGTTACCCGTATCAGGTAAGGAATCAGTGTCCGCTTGCATTGTCTGGGCAGGTGTATGTTTTTGTGGGTACGTAAGGGGGGGGGGGGGGGGGGGGGGGGGTCTTAGACAAAGCACTGGGGGCTGAGTATGTCAAACCTCCACAGATTCTCAAAAACTGTTTCTCTCTCAGTATGCGAGATCCTTGTTGAAATTTGTGATATCATTCCCCTCAAAGAATCCACCCATGTGGGTTCAGATTCAGAAGGCTGAGAAACTATATTGCAGTCATGAGTGCATGGAGTAGACTCTTCAGGAGAAGATAAACACTCTGCAGCACAGGACACCGAGTCCTTAGACATGGTAATGTGGTATATACACACACAGGAAAATGTCACACCCAGTTTCCCCCAGAGTACCTTCAGAGAGTATAAGGAGCCAGCCACACAGCGCCCCAACAGGCAGTTATGATAAAAGCCTGGCGCTGACTAACTAACCTTAATAGGATAATTAGTACTATAATCACACATCCCTCCTGTCTAACATCCCGGTACTGCAGAGGTATGCTGGAGTTATGTGGAGGGCAGCGTTCCCCGTCAGCACCCTGTTCCTACGATCTGCAGGGAGAAAATGGCGCTGTGAGTAATGGATCCACTCTGAGGATAAGCCCCGCTGACACGCAGCTTCCCGCACAAATTGTTTATACTGACGTGAGGATTTATTTTCTAACAGTGGGATTAGCCCGTTAGCTGCTTGACAAGCGCCTACACTGTTTCTGAGCCTTCTGCGCTTTCACCCTTGTGCTGACATTCCTGCCGGCGACCCGCTTACTGGGCCGCCGGCGCTGTACTCACCACTTTTTTCTTCTGGCTCTGTTAAGGGGTGGCGGCTGTGCTGCAGGAGTGAGCGGTCGCCTTGTGGGCTTGTGATCAGCACCCTCAGGAGCTCAGTGTCCTGTCAGCGGACTAGAGGACCATTAACTTCAAGAGTTGGTTCCTAATCACCCCCCCCCCCCAAGTCCCACGAAGCAGGGAGGCTGTTGCCAGCAGTCTTCCTGTACCTAAATTACCCTATTAAAACACATCTCTATGCAACTATCTAAAAAATTTTTAAAAAAAATAGGGATTTTTGTTACTTACCGTAAAATCTCTCTCTCAGATTCCATCTGGGGGACGCTGCGCTGTTAGAGTGTGTGGTGTGGGAGTTTGGCACAGAACCTATCAAAACTAACTCCTCCCCCCTCTAACCCCTCCCATCTCCAGCCTACCACTAGATCACCTCAGTTAACATTTAGCAAAGCCGGAAGAGACAGAATACAACATAACCAAGAAACCAGACAAACATACGGGAGGGATCGCAGCGTCCCCCAGATGGACTCAAAGATTTTACGGTAAGTAACAAAAATTCCTATTTCTTTCATCCATCTGGGGGACGCTGCGCTGTTACTTGTGGGATTTCCTAAAGCAAGGTAATGAGAGGGGGGAGACATGAACAGCATAGCTGTCTGTAAAATCTGACGCCCAACAGAGGCAGTCTCCAAACCTAAAGTATGGAAACGGTAGAACTTTGTGAAGGTATGCACGGAAGACCAGGTTGCCGCTCGACATAACTGCTCGATAGACACCACCGCGCACAGCCCAAGAGGCTCCAACAGCTCTAGTCGAATGAGCCCTCAAAGAATCAGGAACAGGTAACGCAGAGGAAACATAAGCCTGTCGAATAGCAGAAGTAACCCAGCACGCCACTATTTTTAGAGGCCGGACAGCCACTCTTGGGCACATCAATCAATAAGGTATCCGTACGTCGAATAGATTCTGTACGGGACAAATAAATGCGTAAGGCTCTAACATCCAATAACGCCAAATGGCAATCCCCTCCAGAAGAGCCCGAACAAACGCTGGAAGAACCATGTCCCGATTCATATGGAAAGTACACACAACTTTAGGCAAGGAAGGCAGGCTTCGTACGCAAGACCACTCGATTGTTGTGAAAAACCAAAGGTGGTCTGAAAGAAAGCTCCACTAACTCTGAAACACGCCTAGCCGAAGCAATGGGCAAGAGAAAAACCACTTTCAGAGCAAGAAAGCGCAACTCAACAGAATTCAATGGTTCAAACGGAGGCTTCTGGAGAGCCTGAAGAACCAGATTTAAATCGCATGGTGGAACCGGAGGTACAAAAGGAGGTTGAATCCTGAGTACACCCTGAAGGAAAGTCTGAACCTCCGGAATGAGAGCCAATCTTTTTTGAAAAAGTACCAACAGTGACGAAACGTGTCCCTTAAGGGAAGACAAACGAAGTCCTTTAGTCAGACCATCCTGGAGAAAAGACAGACGAGGTAAACGAAAGGTGCGGTGACAACCCACGCTTTTCACACCAAGCAAAGTAAATACGCCATACTCTGTGATAAATACGAGAGGTGACTGGTTTCCTAGCTTGAAGCATAATTTTTACCACTGGTCGAGATAACCCTTTAGATCTTAAAATGCTGGATTCAAGAACCAAGCCGTCAAAGCCAGACGATCTAAATCGTGGTGGTGACAAGGACCTTGTAAGAGGAGATCGGGTCGTAGAGGAAGACGGAATGGTTCCCCGACCACCATGCTGCGAGGGAGTGTACCACTGACGAGGCCAGTCCAGTGCTACAAGAATGACTGGGAGACCTTCTCTGCGGATGTGTTGAAGTCGCGGTATCAAGGGAAAATGGTGGGAACACATATCCCAGACGAAATTGCCACGGAGCCGTCAATGCATCAATTAGCGTTGCTTGAGGATCATGAGTGCGAGAGTCGTACCGAGGTAACTTTCGGTTGAGGTGGGGATGCCATGAGGTCGATGTCTGGTGTTCCCCACTGAGACACCAGGGTCAGAAAGACTTCTTGATGAAGTTCCCATTCCCCCGGATGTATCGTGTGACGGCTTAAGAAATCTGCTTCCCAGTTGTCCACACCTGGAATGTGAACTGTGGATATGGTCGGAATCTACCTTTCCGCCCACTGGAGAATGTGTGACTTCCTTCATGGCTCTCCAACTGAGTGTTCCTCCCGGTTTATGTAAAGCTACTGCCATGTCGTTGTCTGATTGAACGCATACTGGATGACCCCTGACACTGTCCTGTACCTGAACCAGAGCATATCGAATTGCTCTCAACTCTAGAATGTTGATCGGTAACTTTGATTCTTGACAGCTCCAGAGTCCCTGGAGATGCTGAGATTGAAACACCACCCCCTCAACCGATGATGCTGGCGTCCGTGGTGACCACCATCCAAGACCAAACAGTGAATGGTGCCCCCTTGGTTAGATTGGGACTGTGAAGCCACCAAAGTAGAGACTGTTGAGTCTGAACCGACAGCCGGCACAATTGCAAGTCCAGATGTGGACCTGTCTGATTCCAAGAGCCCAGAATCTGAGCCTGAAGGACCCGAGCATGGAATCTGGCATATGGTACCGCCTCGAACGTCACCTCAATTTTGCCCAACACCTGCATACATCTGAGAACCGAGACCATCGGTAATTGCAACAGGGAGTGAATCCTGGGCCTAAGATCCTGAAGTTTGTCCTGAGGTAGAAAAACCTTCTGACTTCTTGTGTCGAACAGTAGACCTAGAAACACCATCTCCTGAGAGGGGGCCAGGGAAGATTTCCAGAAATTCACAATCCATCCGAAGGACTGCAGAGTGGTCATGGTGTGTTGTAGGTGTTGTTGAAAAAGTCAGGCGACGGAGCTTTTAGTAATAAGTCGTCTGGGTAAGGTGTAATGTTGACCCCTTGACATCTGAGGATCACCACCATGTGACCCAATATTTTTGTAAATACTCGAGGGGCCGTGGAAAAACCGAAAGGAAGACCCTGAAACTGGAAATGGAAGGCTCTAGTGAGAACCTCAGACGTTTATGACCCGACCAAATTGGGGCATGGAGATAGGCGTCCCTAATGTCGATAGATGCCAAATACTCCTCCGGTTCCATGGACACGAAATAGATTCCATTTTGAATTTCTGGACAGAAAGATATGGATTCAGGCATTTTAGATTTAAAATGGGGTCGAAATGAACTGTCCGGTTTGTTTACTAGAAAGAGACTTAAGTTAAAACCTCGACCGCGTTGAAGTCTGGGAACTGAAAAAAATAACTCCCTGGGGTAAATAAAGCTGGGCGTTCTATTTAAGATGGGATTTTGCCCATAGCAATCAGATTCTACTTCTCATTTATCTTGCACCTTTAGAAGATAAAACCTGGAATCTGATTGGTTGCTATGGGCAACATCCCATCTCAAATAGAACTCCCATCTTAATAAATTTACCCCCCTGTCTCAGAAGCGTGGAAGTAGCCTGAATTATAGCTGATCATCTGGAGGGATCACTTGGGAGAGGAGTGATGAAAAAGCGGTCTGGAACACGTTCCTCAAGATCAAAATGTAACCTCGGGTTATGACTCCAATCATCCACCGATCCGGATGCGGCAGGAGCCACACCTCTTTGAACTGTAGTATCCACGCTCCCACCAAGGATCACTCCGGTGAAGCCCCCGCGTCATGCGGCAGGCTTGACTGCCGCTCTGCGAGGTGCCTGTGCGCCCTCACCACGGTATGTGCCTCTGCGTGAAAATCTCAAAAAGGCTCGAAAGGACTGGAAACTGCCCTGACAGAGTATGAAAGGATCGAAATCTAGTAGTTTTTGGACTTCTGAGGAGCAACTGGAAGAAACGGACTCTTACCACCCGCCGTAGTATCAGAGATAATCTTCTTAAGTTCTGAACCAAAGAGGAACTCTCCCGCAAATGGAATCGCTGTCAATGTCGGTTTTTAATCAGTCAGCATTCCAAAACACAAAGCCATAGCGCACGCCTCGCTGTAACCACTAGAGCAGATATCCGCGACTGTAGTGAGGCAGAGTCTAGCAAGGCCTCACCAACAGAAGCAAGAGCCTCAGATCTGTTCAGCTAGCTGAATAGCCTCTGATGGGTCATCAGACTGCATGCCAGATATCAACTGGGCCAACCAGTCATCAACAGCCTTAAGGACCCAGAGAAATACCCGATAAAAGCAAAAATGGATTTAAGAATAGCCTTAATCTTCAGATCTGTTGGATCCTTTAACGTCACTGACTGTACCAAAGGGATTACTGTAGCCTTCGCCAAATGAGAAATAGGACCATCCACTTTCGGAGCAGTTTCCCAGAACTGTGCGTCTTCCTCTGCAAAAGGATACAAAAATCATAATTTCTTAGGAGCCTGAAAGCGTGAATCCGGCTTAAGCCAAGGTTCTTTCAAAATTTCAGCAAAATGAGTATAAGACGGAAAGACTGTTACTTGTCTTTTCTGACATTTGAAGAGACCAGACGAAGCCTCCGCCTTATCGTGAAGATTAAGGGTCCGACGGACGGCCTCAATCTTGTAGATAATTCCTCTTCTTCCCAGGCGGAAGCATCCTCCCACTCAGACCCCAGGTCACCTTTCTCCAGGGGAGCGGATACCGGATCTAAGTCCTCTCCTGGAAGGTGATAGCGGGTAGCGGATGTTGTAGTTTAGCGGCCGCTGAGCTTGAAGCAGTCACAATCTTGTTAATAGACTGTGATAAGTCTGCAATACCCATATTTCTTGCCCATGGTGGCTCCATAGCAGAATGACCAGAATCAACACCTGGCTGGGATTGACGCAAATCAGCAATAGCATCGGCCATGTTCCAGGCCCATAGAGGGACGGACTGATCAGTTGATACACTAGGCTGCTCTACTGTAGGTGTCACAGAGCATGCAGTGCAGAGCGAACCAGGATCCGTGCTACCCTTTGAAAGCTTTGAACCACACTGAGAACAGGCAAAATACACAGCTGAGCATGTCTTCCCTTTAGTAGATCTGTCCTGTTTGCTGGCCATTGCTAATTTTGATCAGTGGCTTATTAAGTAAACGATAACCAAATAAGGAAAAGTGACAGTGGTTCTATAGAAGGTTAAACCTAAAGAAATGTCTCTACTTATGCTGTAATGTTGTGTACCCCTCCTGTAAAAATAACAGTGCGAGTAATAAAGTAACCTAAAGTGAACTATACTCCACAAGAACCAAAAGCTTAGCTATACTTGCTATTATGCTGCTCCCCGCCTGTGAACTATACAGGGTGAGATGCTGGATCCTGTCCCGCTTCCACTCCGGCAGTAAACAAGAAGATGGCGCCTGAGGCTGGGTCCTGCCCCCAGAGTGAGGATGGCGGATGGGAAGACGCTGCAGGGCGGGTAGGCAAGGAGTGAAGACGTCACCTCCCCGCTGAGCCCCGCCGCAGCTACCGCCCCCTCAGCAACCTGAGCGCCATACGTCCCCTTTCGTGAAGGGACCGTTGCGTTCTAAAGGGATGCACGCCGTCAAACTAGCGGCGGTGATCTGAGCGATCCCGTCCGTTAGTGCTGCCGTGCACAAAACAGCGCCCTCCCCCCAGTCAAACAGTCCCCCACACATACCACATGAGAGGGGAGAGGGGTCGTCGGTTACTTAAAACATTAATGAAAGTAACAGCCCACCGCTGCAAGTTGTGGCTGTCCTACCTAACAGATTCCAGGCTCAGATCAGAGGAAGCAATGAGCAAGCCCCAGTGAAAGTATGGTGACTTCCCAGAGGCCAAATAGAGTGGGTAAAATCCATAACTGACTAACTCCCACTCCTCTTACTCCCTGTACACAGGTGACAAGTATAAGTATAGCTGAAAAACCTAAAAGAAATAAATGAAACCTAACAAATCTATAGACAAGGAAATCTGTGCCTGTACTCCTCAGGCACAAAACTAAAACGGAGGTAATCTAGTGGTTGGCTGGAGATGGGAGGGGTTAGAGGGGGGAGGAGTTAGTTTTGATAGGTTCTGCGCCAAACTCCCACCCCTCACACTCTAACCCACAAGTAACAGCGCAGCGTCTCCTAGATGGATGAAAGTGAAAATAATTCCAATACGTTCAGCTAATCCTCCTGCCACATAGTTACCAATTCCTGTGTGACAAGAGTCACAGCCTAGCGTCTCTGGTACACTGTGAGTGGCTTTGAATGTGACTAAGACGCAATACTTAAGGAAAGAGCACCCTGCGCTACCTGTGTCGGGAGCTTCTAAGTCACGCCACTCATCTTGCGCTGTTACGACGTCAAGCCACACTGTGTGCACGAGGACACATCTATAGATGAAATCACAGGCAAGTGACAGACACGTCAGGCTGGGTAACAAAGCTCGCCCACCAAGAGAGGTAGGTTAGGCTGCAGGAAGGGAGGCATTCTTTCCAGAGCCCTGTCAAGAGCCTGAGCATCGGGATTCCGGGGTCAGTTTTATGACCGCCGACATCCCATATCACACCTTCATTGCTTTTGTCTGCTCTTTTTTCCACTCATTGTCAGAAGTTTGGTTGGAGGGGGGGGGGGGATGGTTTTGTTTTTTTTACTTCAAAACAGGTTCTGCATAAATTCGATGTGGCGAACAATGCCAAAGTCCCAGGTTATTCCGGTGTCACAGTGGCTAACTAAAGTGTCACTGAACAATGAGAGATCCACTTTAACGCACTTGACGCCTTTTAGTAAATACAGCAATCTAGGTTTGTGGTACTATTGTAAATATACAGGATGCTAACCAATTATCTTCACAGAATAAGAACACTCCCATTTTACCAATCATAGGTTCCGCCTCCCTTAGTGCGTGGATTTTCTCCTCCAGCGTTACAAAATCATCGGTAGCGTCCTTTAAAAATATCTGTTTGTCCTGTGTGACAAAAGAAGGCAGGTTATAGAGCACAAAGTTAGTAAGCAACACCACAACCTGCAGCCCTGGCAGTCACATGATTGGGAAATTCTTTGCTAAATACCCAAAAGTTAATGAATGATCTCCTATGTTAACAGAAATGTACACAGCTTATACAGTAAAAGGAGACTAATGGTGTCATTTACCTGAACTTGAATGACATCTGTTTATGAAAAAAAAAAAAATAGTCAATACCTACCTGCTTAACAGCCCATGCCACTGATTTGGATATACAACTTCAATAATGAATTTTAGCGTATGTTTTCTGTACCCACCACATCTTTTCAAAATAGGCAACTATGTGCCTTAAAGAGTTTCTCACTGGTCAGACTGAGGACACGTTCGCTACCATCACCTGCAAAGTACTTTGCACGTGGTCTTCCAGGGATAGTACGATTTGGCGGAGAGAGAATATCAGGGGGGACTCGGATCCTGTGGGGTGGGAGGATGAGTCTCCTAGTTGGCCAAGTGTTCAGGACTTAATTCTTCTAAATAGTCAAACCTTGGATTTTGAGGACCCGGTAGGACCTACGGTTTCATCTGTATCCTTAGTGAAAAGCCAAGAAGCAGACTGTCCAAATGCCATTCCCCCCCCCCACTTATATGAATTCTTTAGGGGTGGCGTGGTAGAAGTTTGACTTTAACAGGTGCCAAGTCACCTTGCTTCATCACCCTATGCCTTGAGAAAAATGGGAAGTTATCCCTCGGATGCACCCTTAACCAGACTTACCAGTGCTCCCACCATCGCTCTTCAAGCTTTGGCTTTGTTAAAAGACAATTGGGATCGGAAGTGTGAACTGGTGGACACGTCCATTTTTGTTACCGCATGGGGCTTTCCTTCGGCTGGTCTTAGCCACTGCTTGAGCTAACAAGGCAGCTGAGAAATGGGCAGAACATTTGGGTTGCAATACAAAACTTCTAGATCGAATGGGTTTCCTCTTGTGGACCATACTAGGGCTTTTCAATAAGAAAACCAAAACTTTTGACTCAGACTTCTCTTTTACTAAAATAAATTCGGAAAAGGAAAAATCTCTCACTGCACAGGCAAAAGTATTCTATTACGATAACATTAGTGCCATATTCGAAATACAAGGTAAGTATACAAGTTTTGGAATGGTGGTGCTTTCACAGAGTAATTTAAGGATTCAAAGTATGACAGAAACCCCTAGGGGGTAAAGGGTTAAACTCTTTGGGTGGTCAAGCACTCTGTTGAAAAAAAGCGTACGTTTCGCGGGGTGGGGACCCGGCGAAACGTACGTCCAAGGAAAATGAAGAGTTCTTGTAGGTCCGCAACTTGCACATAGCGGTCATCCCCAGCATGAATGTCCAGTATGCTTCCAGATAAAATTTTAATCTGGTTATGTTACATCTCGTGTTTGAAATGGTGTCTGTCAACAGCAGTAAATTTGCCGGGATACTCCACAAAACACGCAGCATACTCAGTCTTATGCTAAATGCTTCATTTCATTTATGCTTTTTTTAAAGGAATAGAAATGCAATATTTAATTGTTCTCCAATAGAGTTGGTCTATGTTAAGCATTCTATTTTTTGTTACCGCTGATTGATTTTTTTGTTCGCTACTCTAACTAGACTTTTCTGGGTATTAAACAGCTACTTTGTCGACTATACTAAACCTGAAATTTTGATCATTCAGATATTTTAGCTACAGTGTTTGTGAACCTGGCACAGTGATAAAAGTATGGGCAGATAACCTAGTGACTGATAACACCATAAAATTCTCACCATAGAATTTTGGTGGTTTATTTAAACATATACCAAATTACATCAGCACTGTGATCTCCTTTTCTTCAGTCGGTGATAAGGGTAACCCAGTAATTCTCACTGGCTGAGCCGATTTCTAACAATCACAACCAAAGGCAGAAAGAAAAGTTCCCTATTCTCTGACAAACTATTTTTCTAAGGAATGGCACCAGTAGGAGTCTCTCAACCACCATTCAGTGCTTAGGCAAATGGGGGATAGCAGAACTCAAACCAGTAGTCACGTCTACTCTATCTACCTGGTTATTCCTATTGTCATTTGACAAAACAAAACCCTTGTACACATTTAAAAAACAAGGGAACGGACCCGATTGCTTTTATAACCATTGAGTGTTTTTCTATTATGCATGTCTATGAATGTGTCTGTCCATATTTCACCTAAGAGAAAATTTGTTCATGATATATGTAATAACTTGTGTGTGAATATTTACCCTATCCTAGGGATTTCTAATAGTCATTATTGAAGGTCACATTTTAATTCCTTATATACCCCTTTTCTCTAACAAAAGAAGAGTGCTTGACCACCCAAAGAGTTTAACCCTTTACACCCTACGGGTTTCAGTCTTGCATTGAATACTAAAATAGAATCTTAAATACCTACCAGTAAATCCTTTTCTTGTTTCTCATAAAGGATATTAGGGACACATTAGTACGATGGGGTATAGATGGGGTCCAAAGGAGCCGGTGCACTTAAAATTTCTTCAACTGGGCGTGCTGGCTCCTCCCCAGTATGTCCCCTCCCACAGGCAGTTCTAGGCAAAACAGTGCCCGAAGGAGAAAGGACAGACTCGACAGAAGGAAGATAAGAAAGTTGAGTGGTGAGATTTATACACCACCACACAAAAAACAGCTGGCAACAAGAAACCGCAACCGCTGAACAGGAAGACCAGCAATGGCTGGCAGCAAACCGTAACAGCTGAACAGGTCACAACGAATAGATAACCTGCAGACAAGTCACCGCACTAAGGCGGGCGCCCAACACCCCTTATGGACTACGAGAAAAGGATTTACCGGTAAGTATTTAAAACCCTAATTTCTCTAGCATCCATAAGGGCTATTGGGGACATATTAGTACGATGAAGACGTACCAAAGCTTTCAGAACGGGTGGGAACACGTGGAGACGTCTGCAGTACCGCCTGCCCAAACTGGGTATCCTTTTTGGCTAGGGTATCAAAACTGTAGAAACTCAAAGATGTTCTTCCCCAACCAGGTAGCAGCTCGGCATAGTTGCAGGGCCGAGACTCCACGGGCAGCCGCCCAGGAAGACCCCACCGATCTTGTAGAGTGGGTCTTTAGAGACTGTGGAACTGGTAAGGCTGCCAACACAGGCCCGTTGGATACTAATGGGTCTATTCATACAGAAAACGAAAACAGAATTGCTACTTATAACTATACATCGCATCACTTCGATGCGATGAATAGCTGTAATAAGTAGCAATTCATGCATACTTACCCTTGCGCTGCGGTGTCTGGGGCTCCTGCGGTGAGGTCATCTCCAGCGGCCCCTCCCTGTGATGCGGAGTCCAGCGGCAGATCCCTTTGCGCATGCGCAGGGTGTTGACCTCCCGGCAGGCTGCAGTGGTTGCTGGGAGGTTGGGGAGCGGAGCCAGCGCGAGGTGCAGAGCAGCGATCAGGGAAGCATTGAGCTTCCCTGATGTCTCTGCACTACAGTTCAGGTTACACCGTCCTGAGATGGCGAACCTGAACTCCATGTAGAAGCGGAAAGCAGAGCTTTCCGCTCCCTTATGAATCGCACTCACCATACAAAGGTATGGTGATGCGATTCAGGCACAGAGCGGGGGTGCCGCTGGAGAAGTCAGACTTCTTCACGGTAACCCGCTCTGTGAATTGCAGTAGGCAGAGAAAAGCCCTGTTTAACACAAAACAGGGTTTTTCTCTGCTACATGAATAGACCCCTAAGTCTGAGCCAACGAGCAATGGACTGCTTTGAAGCAGTACAACCCTTTTTCTGTGCATCAAATAGCATGAACAAAGCATTAGTCCTTCTGATTCAAGCCATTCTCTTGACATAGATCTTCAAGGCTCTCACAGCATCCAATGCCTCCAGAGGAGCAGAAGGGCTAGAACTGGACGGAGCAATAGGTTGGTTCAAGTGGAACGCAGAGACGACCTTCGGCAGGAACTGTTGCCTAGTCCCGAGCTCCGCTCTGTCCTCATGAAAGACCAGGTAAGGGCTTTCACACAATAAGGCACCTAATTCCGAGACGTGCCTAGCAGAAGCCAGGGCCAGTAACATCACTATTTCCACGTGAGGTACTTATCTTCTACCGTCATTAGTGATAAAAACCAGGAGGAGGACTGTAGAAAATTCACCACCACATTCAAATCCCAAGGTGCCGTGGGCGGCACAAATGAAGGTTGTATGTGAAACACCCCTTGCAAGAAAGTCTGAACTTCTGGCAACACAGCCAATTTCTTCTGGAAGAAAATTAAGAGCTGAAATCTGGACCTAAATGGAACCCAGACATAAGCCCTTATCCACGCCAGCCTGCAGGGAACGCCTCAAGTGGAACTCCACAGGCAGATATGTGCGTTCCTCGCACCAGGAGACGTACATGTTTCAGATATGGTGATAGTGTTTTGACGTCACAGGTTTTCTGGCTTGCACCGTGGTGGCAATGACCTTTTTGGAAAGGCCCTTGTGAGCTAGGATGTTCCGATCAACTTCCATGCCGTCAAACGAAGCCGCCGTAAGTCCGGGTAGACCAACGGTCCTTGCTGAAGATCCCTTCTTATTGGCAGAGGCCAAGGGTCTTCTACGGACATGTCCAAAAGTACCGCGTACCAAGTTCTCCAGGGCAATCAGGATTGCCTGAACTTCTGGAGCTGCCGCGGGATCAACGGAATTGGAGGAAATATGTAGATCAGCCGATACGGCCAGGGCAACGTTAGTGCATCTACTGCGCTCGCCTGAGGGCCCCTGGTCCGCGAGCAATCGCAGCAAAGCTTCTTATTGAGGCGAGATGCCATTATATCAATTTGTGGGCATCCCCACCTATTTGTTGAAACACCTGAAGGTGTAGCCACCACTCTCCTGGGTGAAGATCGTGACGACTCAGGAAGTTAGCTTCCCAGTTGTCCACTCCCGGAATGAAGATTACAGACAGTGCTCTTGCATTTTTCCTTTCTGCCCAGAGGAGTATCCTTGACACTTCTCGCATGCAGGCCCTGCTTTTTGTCCCTCCTTGTCGATTGATTTATGCCACTGCCGTGGCGTTGCCCAACTGAACCTGATCCCTTAGAAGAGGAGAGGCCTGAATCAGAGAATTGTAGATAGCCCGAAGCTACAGAATGTTGATCGGAACCATCTGCCCTGGAACGGAGTCCCCTGGGTGAAAGCAACCCATCCTCTCAGACTCACATCCGTCGTGAGGAGCATCCAATCTTGAATCCCAAAGCTTCGGCCTTCCAGGAGGTTGGAAAACTGCCGCCACCACAGGATTGAAATCCTGGCCTGAGGAGAAAGTTGAATCATCCAGTGCATCTCCAGATGTGACCCAGACCACTTGCTCAGGACATCCAATTGAAGTGTTCTTGCGTGGAATCTGCCATACTTGATTGCCTTGTACGAGGCCACCATCTTCCAACAATCTTATGCAAAGATGGATGGATATTCGAGCAGGTCGGAGAACCGTGCTGACTATCTCCTGGAGTGTCCTCGCTTTGTCCTCTGGGAGGAACACTTTCAGTAGCATTCCCAGGAACAGGAGCCACCGAGATGGCAGCAGGTGAGGCTTCTGTAAATTGAGGTTCCACCCACGGTGTGATAGAAACTGGATAGTGCGATCTATATGGAGCAATAGAAACTCCCTGGAGTTTGCCTTTATCAGGAGATCATCCAGGTAAGGGACAAATTTGACCCCCTGGACTCTGAGCTGAAACATTTCCACCATCACCTTCGTGAACACCCTCGGAGCTGTAGACAGGCCGAAGGGTAATTGCTTGGAACTGGTAGTAATCGTTCAGTAGGGCAAACCTCAGATAAGCTTGATGAAGAGGCCAAATCGGGATATGGAGATAGGCGGCCTTGATATCCAGGGATACCAGGAATTCCTGTTCTTCCAGGTCGGCAATCAATGCTCAAAGATTCAATCTTGAAAACCCTCAGGTAAGGGTTCAAGGATTTCATAATCAAAATGGGTCTTACTGACCAGTCTGGTTTTGGCACTACGAACAGGTTGGAGTAGTAACCCTGTCCTTGTTGCCATGGCACTGGAAATGACTTGTGACAGCCAAATTTTTGATGGCCAGGAGCAGCGTAGCACGCGTGTATCTTCCAAAGCTGGCAAGCTTGATTAGAAAAATCATTGTGGAGGAGCACCAAACTCCAGCTTGTATCTTACTCAGGCACCCTGGCAGGAACTCTCCCAGATGTGGCTGAAGTGACGCAACCGAACTCCCAACTCAAGGTCCCCTCGGAGTGGGCGTGCACCTTCATGTTGAGGCTTTAGTGGTGTTCTGTTCCTGTGAGCTGGCAACAGCCGGTTTCTTAGGCTTACCTCGGGTGCCTCTAGCCGCACTGGAGGCACCTATGGGCCTAGATCGAAATCTGGTGGACCGAGTAGACGGCCCCGGGTAGGTCCGACTAGCTGGTGGGGCCCCCCAGAGGGGAGAAATGTGGATTTCCCAGCAGTAACCTTAGAGATCCACACATCCAGTTCTCCCCCAAAGAGCCATTCCCCTGAAAAGGGAAGAGACCCACTGACGCAACCATAAGGCCCTGTGCGCTGACACAGCCATAAGCAGTGGTCCAAGCATTAATATGGTCTCTCTTTTAGAGAGTCTCACAATACACGAGCGGTGTCCTGAATGTGTTTTACGAGAGTCACTATAGCAACCAGGGAATTATCCCCTGAGAGGCCCTCCTGTATCTGAGTAGCCCACGTATGAATAGCATGTACCATCCAGCAACCTGCTATGATCCGCCGTTGAGACATACCTGCCGCTGTGTAGATAGACTTCAGTGTGGTCTCTATTTTTCTATCCCCAGGGTCCTTTATGGTAAAGGAGCCCGGGGCAGGTAGTACCGCCTTCTTAGAGAGGAGAGACACAGATGTCCACAGCCGGGAGTAGCTCCCAGAATTTTCTGCCTTCAGGAGCAAATGGGAAAGTGTGCAAAAACCGTTTTGACACTTAGTATTTCTTGTCTGGATTCTTCCAGGCTAACTTAAATAGGTCCTCTAATTCTGCAGAATCAGGGAAAGTGTTTTGTGCGAGGAAAAACGACTGCTGTGTCGCAGCGTCCTCCAGAGGCAGTTTTCACACATCCCGTATAGCTAAAATGAGGTGTTCAATACCCTGTGCTGAAGGGGGATCTCCACCAATGGTGTCCACTTCCTCCCCATCCTCTTGTATTGCTTCATCAGAATCTGAGAGTAAGGCAGGCAATCCACGTTAATGTGGGAATGAAGAGCTGGGGTGATTGGGGACATCTGCCCTAGCAGCCGGGTCTGCAACAGCATGCTGTAATTGTTGCGTTTTATTGGCATTAGCAATGAGCTGAGATGACATTTTTGATTGTACCTAGCCAGGAAGGCTCTGGACCCTCCCCCACAGCCTCCTCAGTGATTTGTAAGGACTGACTGCATTGTTCACATGAAATGGAACCAGATTATAGAGGGGAGATTCTGGTGTTACACACACACTGCACAACTTGTGTTTCACCATGCTTGCTGGAACAACACAGACAAGTAGAATGCAAGCCTGTCCTTACTGTATGTGAGGGAGAGACCGAGAGAAGGCACCAGCACAACTGAACTACCAAATAGATATAGATATCTAGATATATCTATATATTTTCCCCAAGGGGACAGAACGTGCACAATAGCGGCTCTCCCCGAGATACACCCTGCTCCAGTGATCCAGCGTGTTCCTGCGTGTCTGGAGGAGCTTTGTGAGGCTGCTGCTGCTGTGCAGAGGAAGGCGCCAAAACGCTGCTGAGCCTGCTGAGGTAGCGCCGTCCCCTGTAATGGCGCCAGACCTGCAGTGATTTTTATACTGGCAATGTCTCCCAAACAGTGTAAAAACCTAACAATGCAAGTTTCCTTTAACTACTGCCAGTGCACACAGGGGGCTATAGCGGGTCCACCCAGAAGGGTCCCAAATGCCTACCCTGCGTGTCAGCCGAAGTATGAACCGGGGGACCCCCTAGCAGAGCCCCCCCCGGCTTGTACTCCCCACCGATGTCACCTTCAGGCAATGTTAGGGGTGTGCGGCGTGCTGCGATCGCGACAGCCAAGGCGCAGTGCCCCTCTAAACAACCATCTCAGAACGGGGAAGCGGCTCAGACACCTTGCAAGGCCAGTGACCGCCTCCCTCCTCCCCCCTTCAACTCCCACAGTGCAGGCATGCTGTTGCCCAAACAGCATACCGAAAATAATAAGTTTGAAAATAAACTGAAGAAAACTCTGGAGCTTCAGAGATGTGCATCCTCTCATGAGGGCACTTTTTTCTAAACTGCCTGTGGGAGGGGGCATAGAGGGGAGGAGCCAGCACACCCAGTTGAAGAAATTCACAGCGCACTGGCTTCTTTGGACCCAGTCTATACCCCATCGTACTGATGTGTCCCCAATATCCCTAATGGATGCTAGAGAAAATAAATGTGTTGGGAGTAGAAGGTTTGCCTTACTGACTCTACAGTCCTGGACCATACCATTGATGTTCTGGCCTATATGGGGATGCAGCCCTTGGGATTACAGCTTTGCCTGTTACAGTCAGATGCACTTTGCGGGTAAGATGCTGGGAGGTGGTTACAGAATCTAAGAAGGGGATCTTGAAGGCATTGCATTTTGCTTGCTCTATCCTTTTGGGGCACGTATTGTTCCATCATTGCAGATTCCCCAGGTGGAAAGAATACTTTCACACGGGTCAATGCTGCAAGACCAAGGGGCCAGTGATTTAATTCCTTTCGGATCTAAAGTAGAACAAGTAAAATCCTTTTGTGGCAGCTTCCGTGGTGGTCATCAGGTAGGTTTGCAGTTGGGATGGGGCAGGCACCCTAGTCCCAAGCCTGCCAACAAGCAGTGATGATTGTTTGTCCCCACCAAGATCAGTCTGGGATATGGGCGCGTCTACATCAGACTTAGTGGACAGCTTCTATATCGGATTGTTAGGTGAACAGTATCATAGGCAAGGCTATATCCTAGACCTCGCTGAACCTCCAACCCTGATGCTTCTTCAGCACACCTCTTCCAAAGAGCGAGGTCAGGGGCATGCCTTTCAGCTTTTACTCTAATGGTTCTATGTTTAGATACAATTTCTATTCTTCTGTCCGATTCTGAACCTCAAATGTACACCTGGGTCCCCACGTTGAGGATGGAGTCCCTCTGTTCTGTGATCCATTCCATGGAGTGTAAAGAATCTCAATTCTATGGACATCAATGAGGCATGCGTGCACATCCCTATTTGGGAATGGGACATCCCCCCTGCTCAGATTTGCAGTGGGCAGTTCTCATTTCCAGTTCTGGGCTATACCACATGGTCTGGTGACTGCTACATGGATCTTCACAAGGATTATGGCAGTGATGGCTGCATTTTGTGGTCACTTTTATTCCATACCTCAATTGATGATAGCGAATATAGAGATGCATGACTGGGTAATGAATTACCCCAAGACTCAAGTCTGCAAGTACCGGTGTCTCTTCTTCTAAACAAAAATTGTTCTGGGTCTTTTTGCAAATATATAATTTGCTCATCTTGTGACAGGTGTCAGTGCTCTTGGCCAGCACTCAAGAGTTAGTTCTCGGTGCATACCTATGCATGGGAGAAAAGTATTTTACACTGAGGCAGTCCATTTGTGAGCTTCCTGCACGTTGGGCACAAGCAGATCCTCACCAAGCCAGCTTTTCAGGCAGTCTCTTCTATGGTTGTATCCCATTGTAGCGGAACTGGACCCTCATCAAGATAAACACCAGTCTCCAAGGTTGGAGTGCAGGGACGTTGAGTCTTCATTTGCATTGATTTTCCAAAGAAACGTCCTAAAAGGTGGGTACACACTAATAGATATATCTGCAGATCAATTGATCTGCAGATATATCTATAGACGGATTGGGCAGTGTGTTGAGCATACACACTGCCTGATCCGTCGGGGACTGACGTCATGAACTGGGCGGGCGTGTATGCACGCCCGCCCAGTTCATCTGTCAATCACCACCGGGCGCCGCAGCATGTGTACGGGCGGTCGGCCGACCGCCCCGTACACACACAGCGACGCGCCAATATATCAGAACGACGGAGTTCACAGACGTATCGGCCGTACACACTGGCCGACGGTCCCGCGATATATCGACCTTTAAGCCAAGAACATTTCTAAGGGCTCTTCTTCAGGCTCAGCCGTTCCTTCGGGATATACCTGAAAGCCCATCAGACAAAGTCACAGCTCTAAAGGACCCCATCCACTAGGGAGATTTATCTCAGCAATGAGTTATCTCCATTTTTCCTGCAATCTGGCCAGCAGCTTCCCGGGAGCCCTGCGATTGCTATTTGCTACTTGGGTGGATTTTTTTTTTTTTTTAACATGGGATTTAGCTCATGCAATCTAACGTTATTAAACCTATTTCTGTGCAATTGAGATAAATATAACATGGAGCACGTGTGATCTGAGACTGCAATGTGAGGCACACAGGAACGCACGAAAAGGACATGTAATGTGACACTTTTCATGCAATCCGTCTCAATCGCATAAAAACAGGCCATATCGCACTAGTGGATGGGGGGGCCTTAACATACATAAACTATCAAGGTTGAATCCAAAGCTCTCCTCAATGGCAGAGACGGCCAAGATCTTTTGCTGGGCAAAGAGGTACATTTGGAGATATCAGCAGTTTTCTTCCCAGGTATAGACAACCGAGTAGGCGATCATCTCAGCCAGCATGATGTTCATTCCTGGGAGTGGTACCTACACTCAAGGGTTTCAGTCATCTAGAACAGTGATAGGGTCTTCCAGAGGCGCTATTGTCTGGGTTATCTTTTACCACCAGTTCCAGTGATCCAATATGTCCCCGAGAAGGTCAAGACGGATAAAGGTTCCAGTTATTCTGGTGGCAGGAGACGGTAGATGAGCTCTTGCTAGTTTTTGATACTAGACCACTAGATACACTGCAAACTATGGGAGCTTTTATATCTTGGCATGAGTTTTACATTTTGTATGCCTATTTTTCATTTAAACCTTGTTTAATTTCACACAGCAGATTGTGTTATTGCATTGGCCTACAAATAAAGATTCTAGTGTGTGCACCTACTTTCACCTATGCACACCTTCACCTTGTATTTTAATAATTTTTTAATAAATGCATTCCTAGTTTTTAAATTATATTGTCTACATTAGAAATCTCTGGTCCTGGCGTTTACGCACGTACCAAACGTCAGGGATTCTTAAATTACTTTTTAAAATAGTAAAACCTTCATATTAAGAAAAATAAAATGAAAAGCTTAAATATGACACACATAAAACCATCAGCAATTCCCAAAGGAGAGACTGGCTTCCTACCATAACATCGCTAATAAAAGCAACACACAAAATTTCCTGTGTAACTGCCCTCAATGGAAATGACATCACATTTTGAAATTCCTTCTTTCCCAAGGTGACGGGGAGTGATGTCCTACACAGCAAGCACCTGAACAGTGAACTGCCTGGATGTCAGCCATGAGCACTAGGGTACGCTTTCCCATGATCCTACCTTACAGGAAGTGCTCTTTAAAAAAACGTTTTAGCTTTCATCATATAAACCAATTGTCTTCAAACCACGGCCCTCCAGCTGTTGTGGAACTAAACATCCCAGCATGCCTTAAAAGCAAAACTGTGGCAGGGCATGCTGGGATGTGTAGTTCCACAGGTTAAAGACCCATGGTATAGACCATACCCACTCTGGAATTATATAACTATATAGACGCACAGCATGCAATTGAGTACTTAACACTATGCTTCAACATAATTAAACGATATTCCATTTTAATGATTAGGTCTCTTTAAAAGCCATTAAATTCTCTCACCTGCATGTATTTATGAATAGCTCCCCGACAAATACCCTTGGGGATTTGGCAGAGCTGTAAAAACAAAAAAAAACAAATTATAAACGTAAAACGGGATTTAGTTAAATAGTTGACATGTGCGGTCCACAATCAAAATGTCATGTCTGCTGTAGATTTCTGACACAGTAGTAATGTTAGTTAAAGCATTTTAAACGTGTCAGCATTATAAAACTTTAAAAGATTACAGTAAATCATCATGTTTAAAGCTATAATGCTGACACAAGTAATATACTTTAAACATTACTACCATATCTGCATTCTCCTGTATACTTTTCAAATGTCTGCAGGATAAATGTCGACGAAGCATAAACACCATCAGTAAAGAAGAAGGAAAAAAAAAAAAAAAAAAGGGGATAAGACAAGTTTGAGATGAAAGAAAAGCATCCCTTTTAAAACAAAGGTAAACCGCCAATGGCCTAATAAAGCTGTAGCTGAGAGAACATAGAAAGAAAGAAAATAGGGTCTATGTATTCAGCCTTGAAGAGAGATAAAGGGAAGATAAACTACCAACCATCAAGTTCCTGCCTTTTTTTTTTTTTTTTTAACAAAGCTGTGACACAGCTAGAAGCTGATTGGCCGGTACTCTATCTCCAAGGCTTAGTAAATACACCCCATAGTGCCAAACAGAGTACATAATAAAACAGAAAAGCAATTAACTAAAGCAGACACAAAGTACCCAGCAGAGCGAGGTCGGGTGTCCAATGTTCTCAATGGAAATCAAAGAAAAGTATTTAACAGCGAGTTCCAAAATTCCTGTTTTCATATTCATTCCACGTGGGACACTACTCTAGGACGTCCAAATGTTCTCCTCATGGGAAGGAATCTGCTGCTTTTTAACCCCCACTTGAAAAGTACGTGAGGAGCTTCAACCTGCTCACTATCTGCTATGTTTAGGACCTTTTGAACTGCACGTACTAAATACATATTTACTAACCCCTCTACAGAATGGGATAACCCATGAACCTAACTAGACTCATTGGTTGCAGGTGTACCATATATAATAACCTCCTATGTGACATACTGCCTTCGGCACTGGGACCATAGTCAACCTTCCCCCACCCCACACTGTAATCGTGCCGGGGCAGATCAGAACTAAAAAACTCTTGCTCCTCCGGTTAGGACAAGAGAGTACCTACAGTCACCCGAGTCCAGAGCCTGCCCTGCCTGATGCCAAGTATAGCTCATAGGTGGCGGAAGTGGCTGGGTATCAGTAAAAGTACCCACAATCAAGAAAAAACAGCAAGGATTAAGCACCGCAAAAACACGCCCAGCTCTGACGGGCACTGGTAACAACTGAGGTACTGCTGGCCAATGGGGGTTTAGAGGGAGTAGCTTGAGCCGCCGAAATTTTTTTGGGTGTTTTTTTTTTTTTTTTTTTTTTAAAGTGCCTAACACTCCTTTAACGCTCCGTGTGCAACATCTAATACCCTAAAACATCCAAGTATCCTCTATGGAATGAAAAAGAATGACAATATTGTGTTATGAATGTGGAATTTGTGTACCTAGGGTTAGAGTTTCTCACAGGTTTATTTACCCTGTACTTGTACTATATTGTCTTTTACTGTAAGTCACCGGTTTCCCATTTTGATTTGTTTATGTACTATGTAATTTGTCACTGCGGCGCCATATAAAGAATAATTTCTATGGATCTAATAAAACTGGCAGTAACCAGAGACTTCACTTTCACTGCATTCGGAATGCCCCCTGCTGGAAGACATGCAAATAATAAGAATTTACTTACCGATAATTCTATTTCTCGTAGTCCGTAGTGGATGCTGGGAACTCCGTAAGGACCATGGGGAATAGCGGCTCCGCAGGAGACTGGGCACAAAAGTAAAAGCTTTAGGACTACCTGGTGTGCACTGGCTCCTCCCCCTATGACCCTCCTCCAAGCCTCAGTTAGGATACTGTGCCCGGATGAGCGTACACAATAAGGAAGGATTTATGAATCACGGGTAAGACTCATACCAGCCACACCAATCACACCGTACAACTTGTGATCTGAACCCAGTTAACAGCATGATAACAGATGGAGCCTCTGGATAGATGGCTCACAACAATAACCCGATTTAGTTAACAATAACTATGTACAAGTATTGCAGACAATCCGCACTTGAGATGGGCGCCCAGCATCCACTACGGACTACGAGAAATAGAATTATCGGTAAGTAAGTTCTTATTTTCTCTGACGTCCTAGTGGATGCTGGGAACTCCGTAAGGACCATGGGGATTATACCAAAGCTCCCAAACGGGCGGGAGAGTGCGGATGACTCTGCAGCACCGAATGAGAGAACTCCAGGTCCTCCTCAGCCAGGGTATCAAATTTGTAGAATTTAGCAAACGTGTTTTCCCCTGACCAAGTAGCTGCTCGGCAAAGTTGTAAAGCCGAGACCCCTTGGGCAGCCGCCCAAGATGAGCCCACCTTCCTTGTGGAATGGGCTTTTACAGATTTTGGCTGTGGCAGGCCTGCCACAGAATGTGCAAGCTGAATTGTATTACAAATCCAACGAGCAATAGTCTGCCCAGAAGCAGGAGCACCCAGCTTGTTGGGTGCATACAGGATAAACAGCGAGTCAGATTTTCTGACTCCAGCCGTCCTGGAAACATATTTTTAAAGGCCCTGACTACGTCCAACAACCTGGAGTCCTCCAAGTCACCAGTAGCCGCAGGTACCACAATAGGTTGGTTCAGATGAAACACTGAAACCACCTTAGGGAGAAAATGAGGACGAGTCCTCAATTCCGCCCCGTCTGAATGGAAGATCAGATAAGGGCTTTTACAGGATAAAGCCCGCCAATTCTGACACGCGCCTGGCCAAGGCCAGGGCCAACAACATGACCACTTTCCATGTGAGATATTTTAACTCCACAGATTCAAGTGGTTCAAACCAATGTGACTTTAGGAACCCCAAAACTACATTGAGATCCCAAGGTGCCACTGGAGGCACAAAAGGAGGCTATATATGCAGTACCCCTTTTACAAACGTCTGAACTTCAGGAACTGAAGCTAGTTCTTTCTGGAAGAAAATTGACAGGGCCGAAATTTGAACCTTAACGGACCCCAATTTTAGGCCCATAGACACTCCTGTTTACAGGAAATGCAGGAATCGACCTAGCTGAAATTCCTCCATCGGGGCCTTACTGGCCTCGCACCACGCAACATATTTTCGCCAAATGCGGTGATAATGCTTTGCGGTTACATCCTTCCTGGCTTGATCAGGGTAGGGATGACTTCATCCGGAATGCCTTTTTCCTTCAGGATCCGGCGTTCAACCGCCCTGCCGTCAAACGCAGCCGCGGTAAGTCTTGGAATAGACAGGGTCCTTGCTGGAGCAGGTCCCTTCTTAGAGGTAGAGGCCACGGGTCCTCCGTGAGCATCTCTTGAAGTTCCGGGTACCAAGTCCTTCTTGGCCAATCCGAAGCCACGAGTATAGTTCTTACTCCCCTCCGTCTTATAATTCTCAGTACTTTTGGTATGAGAGGAAGAGGAGGGAACACATACACTGACTGGTACACCCACGGTGTTACCAGAGCGTCCACAGCTATTGCCTGAGGGTCCCTTGACCTGGCGCAATACCTGTCCAATTTTTTGTTTAGGCGGGACGCCATCATGTCCACCTTTGGTTTTTCCCAACGGTTTACAATCATGTGGAAGACTTCTGGGTGAAGTCCCCACTCTCCCGGGTGGAGGTCGTGCCTGCTGAGAAAGTCTGCTTCCCAGTTATCCACTCCCGGAATGAGCACTGCTGACAATGCTATCACATGATTTTCCGCCCAGCGAAAAATCCTTGCAGCTTCTGCCATTGCCCTCCTGCTTCTTGTGCCGCCCTGTCTGTTTACGTGGGCGACTGCCGTGATGTTGTCCGACTGGATCAGCACCGGCTGACCTTGAAGCAGAGGTCTTGCTTGGCTTAGGGCATTGTAAATGGCCCTTAGCTCCAAAATATTTATGTGAAGTGATGTCTCCAGGCTTGACCACAAGCCCTGGAAATTTCTTCCCTGTGTGACTGCTCCCCAGCCTCGCAGGCTGGCATCCGTGGTCACCAGGACCCAGTCCTGAATGCCGAATCTGCGCCCTCTAGAAGATGAGCACTCTGCAACCACCACAGGAGAGACACCCTTGTCTTTGGTGACGGGGTTATCCGCTGATGCATCTGAAGATGCGATCCGGACCATTTGTCCAGCAGGTCCCACTGGAAAGTTCTTGCGTGGAATCTGCCGAATGGAATTGCTTCGTAGGAAGCCACCATTTTTCCCAGGGCCCTTGTGCACTGATGCACTGACACTTGGCCTGGTTTTAGGAGGTTTCTGACTAGTTCGGATAACTCCCTGGCTTTCTCCTCCGGGAGAAACACCTTTTTCTCTATCGTCCTAGTGGATGCTGGGGTTCCTGAAAGGACCATGGGGAATAGCGGCTCCGCAGGAGACAGGGCACAAAAAGTAAAGCTTTTCCAGATCAGGTGGTGTGCACTGGCTCCTCCCCCTATGACCCTCCTCCAGACTCCAGTTAGATTTTTGTGCCCGGCCGAGAAGGGTGCAATTCTAGGTGGCTCTCATAAAGAGCTGCTTAGAGAAGTTTAGCTTAGGTTTTTTATTTTACAGTGATTCCTGCTGGCAACAGGATCACTGCAACGAGGGACAGAGGGGAGAAGAAGTGAACTCACCTGCGTGCAGGATGGATTGGCTTCTTGGCTACTGGACATGAAGCTCCAGAGGGACGATCACAGGTACAGCCTGGATAGTCACCGGAGCCGCGCCGCCGGCCCCCTCGCAGATGCTGAAGCAAGAAGAGGTCCAGAATCGGCGGCTGAAGACTCCTGCAGTCTTCTAAAGGTAGCGCACAGCACTGCAGCTGTGCGCCATTTTCCTCTCAGCACACTTCACACGGCAGTCACTGAGGGTGCAGGGCGCTGGGAGGGGGGCGCCCTGGGAGGCAAATGTAAACCTATATAAGGCTAAAAATACCTCACATATAGCCCCCAGAGGCTATATGGAGATATTTAACCCCTGCCTAAATGCAATAAATAGCGGGAGACGAGCCCGCCGAAAAAGGGGCGGGGCCTATCTCCTCAGCACACAGCGCCATTTTCTCTCACAGAAAGGCTGGAGAGAAGGCTCCCAGGCTCTCCCCTGCACTGCACTACAGAAACAGGGTTTAAACAGAGAGGGGGGGCACTAAATTGGCGATATAAATATATTAAAGATGCTATAAGGGAGAAACACTTATATAAGGTTGTCCCTATGAAATTATAGCGTTTTTTTTTGGTGTGTGCTGGCAAACTCTCCCTCTGTCTCTCCAAAGGGCTAGTGGGGTCCTGTCCTCTGTCAGAGCATTCCCGGTGTGTGTGTGCTGTGTGTCGGTACGTGTGTGTCGACATGTATGAGGACGATGTTGGAGGAGGCGGAGCAAATTGCCTATGATGGTGATGTCACTCTCTAGGGAGTCGACACCGGTATGGATGGCTTATTTAGGGAATTACGTGAGAATGTCAACACGCTGCAAGGTCGGTTGACGACATGAGACGGCCGACAAACAATTAGTACCGGTCCAGGCGTCTCAGAAACACCGTCAGGGACTTTAAAAACGGCCATTTACCTCAGTCGGTCGACACAGACACCGACACTGAATCCAGTGTCGACGGTGAATAAACAAACGTATTCCTTATTAGGGCCACACGTTAAGGGCAATGAAGGAGGTGTTACATATTTCTGATACTACAAGTACCACAAAAAAGGGTATTATGTGGGAGTGAAAAAACTACCTGTAGTTTTTCCTGAATCAGATAAAATAAAATGAAGTGTGTGATGATGCGTGGGTTTACCCCGATAGCAAATATTGGCGTTATACCCTTTCCCGCCAGAAGTTAAGGCGCATTGGGAAACACCCCTTAGGGTGAATAAGGCGCTCACACGCTTATCAAGTGGCGTTACCGTCTCCAGATACGGCCGCCCTCAAGGAGCCAGCTGATAGGCAGCTGGAAAAATATCCTAAAAAGTATATACACACATAAGGTGGTTATACTGCGACCAGCGATCGCCATCAGCCTGGAGATGCAGTGCTGGGTTGGCTTGGTCGGTTTCCCTGACTGAAAATATCTGATTGATATAGAGCATTTAATGGGATGCATTATATATTTATGTATGCGAGATGCACAGAGGGTTATGTGCACTCTGGCATCAAAATAAGTGCGTGGTCCATATCTCCCAGAAGATGTCATGGACACGACAGTGGTCAGGTGATACATATCCCATACGACACATGGAAGTATGGCCGTATAAAGGGAAAGAGTTATTTGGGGTCGGTCCAACGGACCTGGGGGTCTCGGCAACAGCTGGAAATCCAACCTTTTTACCCCAAGTTACATCTCAGCAGAAACAGACACCGTCTTTTCAGCCTCAATCTTTCCGTTCCCATGAGGGCAAGCGGGCAAAAGGCCAGTCATATCTGCCCAGACATAGAGGAAAGGGAAGTAGACTGCAGCAGACAGCCCCTTCCCAGGAAAGGAAGCCCTCCACCGCGTCTGCCAAGTCCCCAGCATGACGCTGGGGCCGTGTAAGCGGACTCAGGTTAGGTGGGGGTGTAGTCTCAAGAGTCTCGACGCGCAGTGGGATCACTCGCAAGTTGACCCCTGGATCGTAATAGTATTATCCCAGGGGTACAGATTGGAGAGTCGAGACATCTTTTCCTCGCAGGTTCCTGAAGTCTGCGTTACCAACGGCTCCCTCCAACAGGGAGGCAGTATTGGGAAAAATTCACAAGCTGTATTTCCAGCAGGTGATAATCAAAGTACCCCTCCTACAACAAGGAAAAGGGTATTAGTCTTCCACACTATATTGTGGTACTGAAGCCAGACGGCTTGGTGAGACATAGTCTAAATCTGAAATCTTTGAACACTTACATAAAGGTTCAAATCAAGATGGAGTCACTCAGAGCAGTGATAGCGAACCGGAAAGAAGGGGACTATATGGTGTCCCTGGACATCAAGGATTACCTCCATGTCCAAATTTGCCCTTCTCAACAAGGGTACATCGGGTTCGTGATACAGAACTGTCAATATCAGTTTCAAAAGTTGCCGTTGAATTATCCACGGCACCCCGGGCCTTTACCAAGGTAATGGCCGAAAAGATGATTCTCTTCAAAGAAAAGGGGCATCTTAATTATCCCTTACTTGGACGATATCCTGAAAGGGGCAAGTTCCAGAGAACAGTTGGAGGTCGGAAAAGAACTATCTAAAGTAGTTCTACGATAGCACGAGTGGATTCTAAATATTCCAAAAATCGCAGCTGTTTTTCCGATGATACGTCTGCTGTTCCTAGGAATGATTCTGGGCATAGTCCAGAAAAAGGTATTTCTCCTGGAGGGGAAAGCCAGGGAGTTATCCGACCTAGTCAGAAACCTCCTAAAACCAGGCCAAGTATCAGTGCATTAATGCACAGGAGGCCTGGGAAAAATGGTGGCTTCTTACGAAGCGATTCCATTCGGCAGATCTCACGCAAAACATTGTCAGGGAGATTTGCTGGACGAATGGTCCGGATCGCATCTTCAGATGCATCAGCGTATAACCCTGTCTCCAAGGACAAGGGTGTTTTTTCTGTGGGGGCTGCAGAGTGCTCATCTTCTAGAGGGCAGCACATTCAGCTTTCAGGACTGTGTTCTGGTGACCACAGATGCCAGCCTGAGGGGCTGGGGAGCAGTCACACAGGGAAGAAATTTCCAAGGAGGTGTGGTCAAGTCTGGAGATTTCTCTCCACATGAATATACTGGAGCTAAGTTACACTGCTCTGAGCCTAGGAAGACCTCTGCTTCAAAGTCAACCGGTGCTGATCCAGTAGGACATCATCATGGCAGTCGCCCACGTAAGCAGACGGGGCGGCACAAGAAGCAGGAGGGCAATGACTGCAAGGATTCTTCGCTGGGCGAAAGATCATGTGATAACACTGTCAGCAGTGTTCATTCCGGGAGTGGACGACTGGGAAGATTTCCTCAGCATGAATGAATTCCACCCGGAAAAGTGGGAACTTCATCTGGAAGTTTCCACATGATTGTAAACCATTGGGAAAGACCAAAGGTGGTTATGCTGGCGTCCCACATGAAGCGCCAGGTCTAGAGACCCTCAGGCAATAGCTGGGACGCTCTGGTAACACCGTGGGTGTACCAGTCGGTGTATGTGTTCCCTCCTCTGTTTTTCATACCCAGTGTATGGAAAATGATAGGAAGAAGAGGAGTAAGAACTATACTCGTGGCTCCGGTTTGGCCAAGAAGGACTTGGTACCCGGAACTTCAAGAGATACTAGGAAGGATCTTGATTCAGCAAGAATCATGTCTGTTCCAAGACTTACCGCAGCTGCGTTGACGCCAGGGCGGGGGGAACGCCGGATCCTAAGGGAAAAAGGCATTCCGGAAGAGGTCATCCCTACCATGGTCAGAGCCAGGAAGGAGGTGACCGCACAACATTATCACCGCTTAGGTGAAAATATATGTTCCATAGTGTGAGGCCAGGAAGGCTCCACGGAAGAATTTCAACTAGGTTAATTCCTACATTTCCTGCAAACAGGAGTGTCTATGGGCCTAAAATTGGGGTCCATTAAGGTTCAAAATTTCGGCCTGTCGATTTTCTTCCAGAAAGAAAGTGGCTTCAGTTACTGAAGTCCAGAAGTTTGTTAAGGGAGTACTACAACCCCCTTCGATGTCTCCAGTGACACTGGGCGATCTCAATGTAGTTTTGGGATTCCTAAAATCACATTGGTTTAAACAACTCAAATCTGTGGATTTGTTATATCTCACATGGTAAGTGACCATGTTGTTGGTCCTGGCCTCGGCCAGGTGAGTGTCAGAATTGGCGGCTGTGTCTCACAAAGCCATATCTGATTGTCCATTCGGACAGAGCAAAGCTGCGGACTCGTCCCCAGTTTCTCCTGAAGGTGGTGTCAGCGTTTCACCTGAACCAGCTTATTGTGGTACCTGCGGTTACTAGGGACTTGGAGGACTCCAAGTTGCTGGATGTTGTCAGGGCCCTGAAAATATAGTTTCCAGGTCGGCTGGAGTCAGGAAATCTGACTTGCTGTTTATCCTGTATGTACCCAACAAGCTGGGTGCTCCTGCTTCTAAGCAGTCGATTGCTCGTTGGATTTTTAGCACAGTTCAACTTGCACATTCTGTGGCAGGCATGCCACAGCCTAAATCGGTTAAGGCCCATTCCACAAGGAAGGTGGGCTCATCTTGGGCGGCTGCCCGAGGGGTCTCGGCATTACAACTCTGCCGAGCAACTACGTAGTCGGGGGAGAACACGTTTGTAAATTTCTACAAATATGATACCCTGGCAAAAGAGGACATGGAATTCTCTCATTCGGTGCTGCAGAGTCATCCGCACTCTCCCGCCCGTTTTGGGAGCTTTGGTATAATCCCCATGGTCCTTTCAGGAACCCCAGCATCCACTAGGACGATAGAGAAAATAAGAATTTACTTACCGATAATTCTATTTCTCGGAGTCCGTAGTGGATGCTGGGCGCCCATCCCAAGTGCGGATTATCTGCAATACTTGTACATAGTTATTGCTAACTAATTTGGGTTACTGTTGTAGTGAGCCATCTTTCAGAGGCTCCTCTGTTATCATACTGTTAACTGGGTTCAGATCACAGGTTGTACAGTGTGATTGGTGTGGCTGGTATGAGTCTTACCAGGGATTCAAAATCCTCCCTTATTGTGTACGCTCGTCCGGGCACAGTACCTAACTGGAGTCTGGAGGAGGGTCATAGGGGGAGGAGCCAGTGCACACCACCTGATCTGGAAAAGCTTTACTTTTTGTGCCCTGTCTCCTGCGGAGCCGCTATTCCCCATGGTCCTTTCAGGAACCCCAGCATCCACTACGGACTCCGAGAAATAGAATTATCGGTAAGTAAATTCTTATTTTCTGGACTGTGTCCAGGATCATCCCTAGGAATAGAAGACGTGTCGTCGGGATCAGCTGCGATTTTGGAATATTGAGAATCCAACCGTGCTGCCGCAACACTACTTGAGATAGTGCTACCCCGACTACCAACTGTTCCCTGGATCTTACCCTTATCAGGAGATCGTCCAAGTAAGGGATAACTAAAACTCCCTTCCTTCGAAGGAGTATCATCATTTCGGCCATTACTTTGGTAAAGACCCGGGGTGCCGTGGACAAACCAAACGGCAGCGTCTGAAACTGATAGTGACAGTTCTGTACCACAAACCTGAAGTACCCTTGGTGAGAAGGGCAAATTGGGACATGGAGATAAGCATCCTTGATGTCCAGAGACACCATATAATCCCCTTCTTCCAGGTTCGCAATCACCGCTCTGAGTGACTCCATCTTGAATTTGAACCTTTGTATGTAAGTGTTCAAGGATTTCAGATTTAAAATAGGTCTCACCGAGCCGTCCGGCTTCGGTACCACAAACAGCGTGGAATAATACCTCTTTCCCTGATGTAGGAGGGGTACCTTGATTATCACCTGCTGGGAATACAGCTTGTGAATGGCTTCCAATACCGCCTCCCTGTCAGAGGGAGACGTCGGTAAAGCAGACTTTAGGAAACGGCGAAGGGGAGACGTCTCGAATTCCAATTTGTACCCCTGAGATACCACCTGAAGGATCCAGGGATCTACCTGTGAGTGAGCCCACTGCACGCTGAAATTTTTGAGACGGGCCCCCACCGTGCCTGAGTCCGCTTGTAAAGCCCCAGCGTCATGCTGAGGACTTGGCAGAAACGGGAGAGGGCTTCTGTTCCTGGGAAATGGCTGTTTGCTGCAGCCTTTTTCCTCTCCCTCTGCCACGGGGCAGAAATGAGGAGTCTTTTGCCCGCTTGCCCTTATGGGGCCTAAAGGACTGCGCCTGATAATACGGCGTCTTCTTATGTTGAGAGGCTACCTGGGGTAAAAATGTGGATTTCCCAGCCGTTGCCGTGGCCACCAGGTCTGTTAGACCTACCCCAAATAACTCCTCCCTTTTATAAGGCGATACTTCCATATGCCTTTTGGAATCAGCATCACCTGACCACTGTCTTGTCCATAACCCTCTTCTGGCAGAAATGGACAGCGCACTTACTCTTGATGCCAGTCGGCAAATATCCCTCTGTGCATCACGCATATATAGAAATGCATCTTTTAAATGCTCTATAGTCAGTAATATACTGTCCCTATCTAGGGTATCAATATTGTCAGTCAGGGAATCCAACCAAGCCACCCCAGCACTGCACATCCAGGCTGAGGCGATTGCTGGTCGCAGTATCACACCCGTGTGAGTGTATATACATTTTTAGGATATTTTCCTGCTTTCTGTCAGCAGGTTCCTTAAGGGCGGCCGTATCCGGGGACGGTAGTGCCACCTGTTTAGACAAGCGTGTGAGCGCTTTATCCACCCTAGGGGGTGTTTCCCAACGTGCCCTATCCTCTGGCGGGAAGGGGTATGATGCTAATAACTTTTTAGGAATTAACAGTTTTTATCGGGGGAAACCCACGCATCATCACACACTTCATTTAATTCCTCAGATGCAGGAAAAACTACAGGCAGTTTTTTCTCACCCAACATAATACCCTTTTTAGTGGTACTGGTATTATCAGAAATATGTAAAACATTTTCCATAGCCTCAATCATGTAACGTGTGGCCCTACTGGAAGTCACATTCGTCTCTTAATCGTCGACACTGGAGTCAGTATCCGTGTCGGCGTCTGTATCTGCCATCTGAGGTAACGGGCGTTTTAGAGCCCCTGATGGCTTTTGAGACACCTGGACAGGCACAGGCTGAGTAGCCGGCTGTCTCATGTCATCAATCTTTTGTAAAGAGCTGACACTAGGACGTCAGAGAAAATAAGAATTTAGTTACCGATAATTCTATTTCTCGTAGTCCGTAGTGGATGCTGGGAACTCCGTAAGGACCATGGGGAATAGCGGCTCCGCAGGAGACTGGGCACAAAAAGAAAGCTTTAGGACTACCTGGTGTGCACTGGCTCCTCCCCCTATGACCCTCCTCCAAGCCTCAGTTAGGATACTGTGCCCGGACGAGCGTACACAATAAGGAAGGATTTTGAATCCCGGGTAAGACTCATACCAGCCACACCAATCACACTGTACAACTTGTGATCTGAACCCAGTTAACAGCATGATAACAGAGGAGCCTCTGAATAGATGGCTCACAACAAGAACCCGATTAGTTAACAATAACTATGTACAAGTATTGCAGACAATCCGCACTTGGGATGGGCGCCCAGCATCCACTACGGACTACGAGAAATAGAATTATCGGTAACTAAATTCTTATTTTCTCTGACGTCCTAGTGGGTGCTGGGAACTCCGTAAGGACCATGGGGATTATACCAAAGCTCCCAAACGGGCGGGAGAGTGCGGATGACTCTGCAGCACCGAATGAGAGAACTCCAGGTCCTCCTCAGCCAGGGTATCAAATTCATAGAATTTTGCAAACGTGTTTGCCCCTGACCAAGTAGCTGCTCGGCAAAGTTGTAAAGCCGAGACCCCTCGGGCAGCCGTCCAAGATGAGCCCACCTTCCTTGTGGATTGGGCTTTTATTGATTTAGGCTGCGGTCATCCTACCGCAGAATGCGCCAGCTGAATAGTGCTACAAATCCAGCGCGCAATAGACTGCTTAGAAGCAGGAGCACCCAGCTTGTTGGGTGCCATCAGGATAAACAGCGAGTCAGTTTTCCTGACTCTAGCCGTCCTGGAAAAATAAAATTTTCAGGGCCCTGACTACGTCCAGCAACTTGGAATCCTCCAAGTCCCTAGTAGCCGCAGGCACCACAATAGGTTGGTTCAAGTGAAAACCTGAGACCACCTTTGGGAGAAACTGAGGACGAGTCCTCAACTCTGCCCTATCCATATAGAAAACCAGATAAGGCTTTTACATGACAAAGCCGCCAATTCTGACACACTCCTGGCCAAGGCCAACAGCATGACCACTTTCCACGCGAGATACTTTAGCTCCATGGTTTTAAGTGGCTCAACCAATGCGACTTTAGGAAATCCAACACCACGTTGAGATCCAAAAAGTGCCACAGGAGGCACAAAAGGAGGCTGAATATGTAGTACTCCTTTAACCAAAGTCTGAACTTCAGGCAGTGAAGCCAGTTCTTTCTGGAAGAAAATCGACAGAGCCGAAATCTGGACCTTGATGGACCCCAATTTGAGGCCCAAACGTCACCCTTGCTTGCAGGAAGTGCAGGAATCGACTTAGTTGAAATTCCTCCGTCGGGGCCTTCATGGCCTCCCACCAAGCAATAAATTTTCGCCAAACGCGGCGATAATGTCTTGCGGTGACATCCTTCCTGGCTATGATCAGGGTAGGGATGACTTCCTTCGGAATACCCTTTTCCTTTAGGATCCGGTGTTCTACCGCCATGCCGTCAAACGCAGCCGCGGTAAGTCTTGGAACAGACAGGGTCCCTGCTGCAGCAGATCTTGTCTAAGCGGCAGAGGCCAAGGGTCCTCTGCCAGCATCTCTTGAAGTTCCGGGTACCAAGCTCTTCATGGCCAATCCGGAACCCCGAGTATGGTTTTCACTCCTCGCCTTCTTATTATTCTCAGTACCTTGGGTATGAGAGGTAGAGGAGGAGACACATAAACCGACTGGTACACCCACGGTGTCACAAGAGCGTCCCCAGCGATCGCCTGAGTGTCCCTTGACCTGGCGCAATATCTTTTCAACTTCTTGTTGAGGCGGGACGCCATCATGTCCACCCGTGGTCATTCCCAACGGTTTACCCGCATTTGGAAAACTTCTGAATGAAGTCCCCATTCTCCTGGGTGTAGGTCGCCCATCGGAGAATCCTTGTGGCTTCTGCCATCGCCATCCTGCTTCTTGTGCCGCCCTGTCTGTTTACATGGGCGACCGCCGTGATGTCTGATTGGATCAGTACCGGCTGGTTCTGAAGCAGGGGCCTTGCTTGGCTTAGGGCATTGTAAATGGCCCTTCGCTGCAGAATATTTATGTGAAGCGAAATCTCCTTGGAAATTTCTTCCCTGTGTGACTGCACCCCAGCCCCGAAGGCTGGCATCCGTGGTCACCAGGACCCAGTCCTGTATTCCGAATCTGCGGCCCTCTAGTAGATGAGCCCTCTGCAGCCACCACAGCAGCGACACCCTGTTTCTTGCTGACAGGGTTATCCGCTGTTGTATCTGTAGATGGGACCCGGACCATTAGTCCCACTGGAACGTCCTTGCGTGGAGTCTTCCGAATGGAATTATGCTTCGTACGAAGCTACCATTTTTCCCAGGACTCGTGTGCATTGATGTACCGACACCTGTCCTGGTTATAGGATGTCTCTGACTAGAGATGACAACTCCTCGGCTTTTTCCACTGGAAGAAACACTCTTTTCTGGTCTGCGTTCAGAAACATTTCCAGGAACAGAAGACGTGTCGTCGGGACCAGCTGTGACTTTGGAATATTGAGAATCCAGTCGTGCTGTTGTAGCACTTCCCGAGAGAGTGCTACCCCCACTACCAACTGTTCTTTGGACCTCGTCTTTATCAGGAGATCGTCCAAGTACGGGATAATAAAAACTTCCTTCTTGCGAAGGAGTATCATCACTTCTGCCATTACCTAGGTAAAGACCTTCGGTGCCGTGGACAACTCCACCGGCCACGTCTGGAACTGATAGTGACAGTCCTGTACCACATATCTGAGGTACTCCTGGTGAGGAGGGTAAATGGGGACATGCAGGTATGCATCCTTGATGTCCAGGGAGACCCTGTAATCCCCCTCGTCCAGGCTCGTAATATCCGCCCTGAGCGATTCCATCTTGAACTTGAAACTTCTGATATAAAAGTTCAAGTATTTTAATTTCAAGATGGGTCTCACCGAAACGTTTCGGTACCACAACCACTGTGGAATAGTAACCCCTTCCTTGCTGAAGGAGGGGCACCTTGACAATCACTTGTTGTGATTATAGTGTTGAATATCCACCAACACCGTCTCCCTGGCAGAGGGAGGTGCCGGTAAGGCAGATTTTAGGAAACGGCGGAGGGAAGAACGTCTCGAACTCCAGCCTGTACCCCTGAGATACTACTTGAAGGACCCAGGGATCCATGTGAGAGAGCCCACTGTCCGCTGAAATTTCTGAGACGGGCCCCCACCGTACCCGGGTCCGCCTGAGCAGCCCCCCCGCACCATGCTGTGGACCTACCGGACGCAGGGAGGATTTCTGCTCTTGGGAACTAGCTGTGTGTTGCAGCTTTTTCCTCTACCTTTGCCTCTCGGCAGAAAGGATGAGCCACTAGCCCTCTTGCTTTTCTGGGGCCGAAAGGACTGTACTTGATGATACGGTGCTTTCTTTTGTTGTGGGGTAGCCTGTAGCAAAAAAATCGATTTCCCAACAGTAGCTGTGGAAACGAGGTCTGAAAAACCATCCCCAAACAGTTTTACCCCCTTATAGGGCAACTTCCATGTGCCGATTCGAGTCGGCATCGCCTGACCATTGCCAAGTCCATAACCCCCGTCTGGCAGCAATGGGCTTAGCGCTTATTTTTGATGCCAGCCGGCAAATATCCCTCTGTGCATCACGTATGTATAAGACCACGTCTTTTATATGCTCTATTTTCAGCAAAATATTGTCCCTATCCAGTTATTTTCCGACAGGGAATCTGACCACGAAGCGGGAGCACTGCACATCCATGCCGAAGCAACGGCTGGTCGCAATATAATGCCCTAGTGTGTGACTATATCTTATAGGGTAACCTCCTGCTTTCTATCAGCAGGTCCCTTCAGGGCGGCCGTATCCGGAGACGGTAGTGCCACCTTTTCTGATAAGCGTGTAAGCGCTGTATCTACCCTATGGGGTGTTTCCCCGCGTGACCTATCCTCTGGCGGGAAAGGGTACGCTGCCAATAACCGTTTTAGAAATTATCAATTTCTTACCGGGGGAAGACCACTCTTCCTCACACACCTCATTTAATTTCTCAGATGCAGGAAAAACTACTAATAGTTTTCTCTCACCAAACACAATACCCTTTTATGTGGTACCTGGGGTATAATCATAAATGTGTAATACATTTTTCATTGCCTCAATCCTGTAACGGGTGGACCTATTTGGAGGGTACACCAGTCTCATCGACGTCGACACTGGAGTCAGTATCCGTGTCGACATCTGTGTCTGTTATCTGAGGTAGCGGGCGATTTTAGAGCCCCCCATGACATTTGAGACGCTGGAACAGGCACAAGCCGAGTAGCCGGCTGTTCTGTGTCGTCGACCTTTTATGTAAGGAGTTGACACTTTCACGTAATCTTTCCATAAGTTCAACCACACCGGTGTCGACCCCGCAGGGGGTGACCACATATTTACAGGCATTCGCTCCGCCTCCACCTCATTATCCTCCACATACCTGTCGACACAGCCGTACCGACACACAGCACACACACAGGGAATGCTCTGATAGAGGACAGGACCCCACAAAGCCCTTTGGGGAGACAGAGGGAGAGTATGCCAGCACACACCAGGGCGCTATATATCACAGGGATAGCACCTATAAAAAGTGTTTTCCCTTATAGCTGCATATATATATGTATACTGCGCCTAAATTGTGCCCCCCCTCTCTTTTTAACCCTTTCTGTAGTGTATTAACTGCAGGGGAGAGCCAGGGAGCTTCCCTCCAACGGAGCTGTGAGGGAAAAATGGTGCCAGTGTGCTGAGGAGATAGCTCCGCCCCTTTTTCGCTGACTTTTCTCCCGCATTTTTATGGATTCTGGCAGGGGTTAATGTACATCCATATAGCCCTGGGGGTTATATGTGATGTATTTTTGCCAGCCAAGGTGTTAATATTGCTGCTCAGGGCGCCCCCCCCCAGCGCCCTGCACCCATCAGTGACCGCAGTGTGAGGTGTGCATGAGGAGCAATGGCGCACAGCTGCAGTGCTGTGCGCTACCTTGATGAAGACTGATGTCTTCTGCCGCCGATTTTCCGGACCTCTTCTTGCTTCTGGCTCTGTAAGGGGGCCGGCGGCGCGGCTCTGGGACCGGACTCCGAGGCTGGGCCTGTGTTCGATCCCTCTGGAGCTAATGGTGTCCAGTAGCCTAAGAAGCCCAAGCTGGCTGCAAGCAGGCAGGTTCGCTTCTTCTCCCCTTAGTCCCTCGATGCAGTGAGCCTGTTGCCAGCAGGTCTCACTGAAAATAAAAAACCTAAAACTAACTTTTATCTAAGAAGCTCAGGAGAGCCCCCTAGATTGCACCCTGCTCGGTCGGGCACAAAAATCTAACTGAGGCTTGGAGGAGGGTCATAGGGGGAGGAGCCAGTGCACACCAGGTAGTCCTAAAGCTTTCTTTTTGTGCCCAGTCTCCTGCGGAGCCGCTATTCCCCATGGTCCTTACGGAGTTCCCAGCATCCACTAGGACGTCAGAGAAAACATCACTGCAATCTAAAGTCTATTATCTGAATGCTAGTTCATTACTTCTCACCATCTCTCTCTACAGCGCAAGCACTCAGCTTAATGCTGGACAATATTACTTCCTTGCTTCATATTGGGACATTTTTACATTTTTGGAGCTTAGTGGTCATTAACGCAACTGCCCCCCCCTCCCCAGCACCCACTACTATTTGCATTAAATGTTACAAAGTGCTGCACTTACGTCACAGTGTGTGAGATAGTGGTCTTTCGCCTCTGAGTAGCTCATGGTCCTTGCTTTCTTTCCTTTAGCCACTAAAAGAAAAATTAACGATTAAGACGATAAATGAATGTAAGCATTCCGAAAAAGGAATAAACATATCTGTTACATCTATTAGGCTACATGTATACACAGACACTGCAAAACAATGCTCATTGATGCAAACTGAATGTGACATCACACTACGGCGTGTTAATACGTCTCACAGCAATGTACTGCGCTGTACATTACACAGAGCTACTCCACCGCGCTTTACTGATTATCTACATTGTGAACGATGCAGCCAACGCTGAAATTGATGCAAGGAGCCCTGGCATCAGAGAATGCTTACTAGGCTTCACTGATGCTTGAACACCTCATTTAAATGCCCATGTGCCCCAGCTCCCACCTCAAGGGGGTCTATAGGTCTTCTGTACAATGTCTCCAACCAACCTTCTACTCATGTACTGCCATGCTGGATTCACATACTTACCAATCTACTAGAAAACTAATGTTCCAAACTACTTTTATTGGAAGGTTCAGAACTCTTAAAGAACCAGACGCCGACACATTTCACATTATCTGCTAAATGTAACATCAGCGGTCTGGAGGAGCGGGAATTTTGTGAAAGGACCACCTAACCGCTAAGGTGTCAGATACCTGGTGTATGAGCAGTACTTAAGCAACTTGTAGTTGTGCCGAGACACCATCAAGTCAATTTCCGGCAAGCCCCAACGTAGAACTAAGATGAAAGGCATCTGGATGAAGTGCCCACTCACCTGAGTGAACGTCCTGGCGGCTTAGAAAGTCTGCTTCCATATTCTGGAATCCAGGGATGAATACTGCCAGAGCAGCCGAATGATAACATTCTACCCAGTTGAGAATGCGACTCACCTCCTTCATGGCACCGCGAATATGGGTGCTGCCCTGATGGTTTGTGTAGGAGACAGCAGTCGCATTGTCGGATTGTACCTGAAGGAGTGGCTAACCTAGACACTGAGCCCTGAAAACCACTCTGAGCTCTAGAATTTTATCGGTAACCAGCTCTCCTGAGCCATCCACCGACCCTGAAAGGTCTGTCGACAAGTTACTTCCCCCACACCTGCAAAGACTTGCATCGGTGGAGAGGACCCATTCCCGAATCCAAAAAGTGTGGCACTTGTCCAAGTGGGACCCCCTGAGCCACTAAAAGAGGGACTGCCGGATCTTCGAGAGGATGATCATTTGTGTTTTGAACAGATGATGGGATTTGTTCCACCAGGTCAAAACTTCCATCTGAAGAGGCTGGGAGTGAAACTGGGCATACTTCACCATGTTGAAGGTGGAGATTAGAGAGCCAAGCATCTGCATGCAACAGTGTATTGACACTCACCAGTGACATAAGAACTTGCAAATTTTGGCCTGCAGGACCCAAAAAGTTTTTCTGCAGGGAGGAACACCCACTGAACTTTGGAATCCAGCAAGGCCCCCAAATGAAATATCTCTTGAGACAGTCAAGTAGGATTTCTTCCAACTGATGAGCCATCCATGGGACTGGAAAAGATCTATCGTGAGACAGATGTGTTCTCTGAGGATAAATAGGTCATCCAGATAAAGGTAGGATACTGATACCCCTGCACCACAAGTGAGCAGCCATGACTTGTGAAGACACGAAGAGCCGTGGAAAGACAAAATGGCAATGCCTGAAATTGGAAATGTTCCTCTCAAACCGCAAACCTGAAAAAGTGACCTAGATATTTAGGAACATGCAAATAGGCATAATGGATGTCCAAGAATGCCATGAAATCACCCAGATTCAGCACCAAAATGATGGAACGCAGAGACTCCATGCAGAACCTTGGGACCCGCAAGTACCTGTTGAGGGACTTCAGGTTAAAGATTGGTTCAGAAGCCGAACGGTTTCTTCTGACCAAAAAGAGGTTGGCATAGAAGCCCGTGCCTGAGACAGGGGAACTGGAATAAATGATTTAAAGGCCAATAGGGAGTGAATGGATTCCTGCAGTGCTTCTGCTTTGCCTTGATGCACTGGAAGGCTTGTGGAACACAAATTGGGCCCAGAAGCCGCTCACGAAAAGGCTAGGGCGTAGCCCTGGGAAACCTCACCTTGTAACCCAGGCATCCGACATGGGGGCCATCCAGGGCTCAGAGAATAGCAGTAGCCAGCCTCCCACACTGGGATCTCCCAGGTGGAGTCTCATCCAGTCATGCAACTGGCTTGTCAGCTGGCATGGTGGTAGGGCATCTAGTAGACCAGGGCAGTTTACCTTGGGGCTTGGAGGAGTAACCCTGGAATCTTGAGAAAGGCTGGCCCTTGGCCTTTCCCGGTGAACAAAATGAGAGAAAAGTAGATGTTTGCAACCTAGAGGCTGCCACAGAAGGAATGCTGTCTTCGAAGCCGCCACCGTGGCCACGATCTTTCCAGTTCTGGACCAAAGAGAATACCCCCTGAATAATGAAGAGCCTCCAGGGCTTTCTTAGAGTCACCACGCCATGAACAAAGCCAGGAGGTTCACCTAGCCAACACAGAGGATGCTGACAGTTTTCGAGGTTAGGATACCAGTGTCTATTGCTGCCTCACTGAGATAGGAGGAAACACTTAGAAACCTGGAGGCCCCTGTTAGGGTGAACCCATGCCTCTGCTGAAATGTCCTCCGGCTGCGCCAAAGGGAATTCAGCTGAAACCCTCTTCTGTCGCTTGAACACCGAAGTGCTAGCCTTAGGGGCCTGCTCAGCATCCTTGCTGAGAAGGACAGCTTTAACCGCCTTAATCAGGGCCGCTACATCAACATGAGATAGGGAGTCTTCCGTGATAGAAGAGGTCTCAACATCCGAAGTATCAGACATATTTTCCTCATGGTCTGAGGAAACCTCAATGTCCGAATCATAACCAGACAGGAATGCAGAACCACATAGAGGGTCTGTGCATAGAAGGACGATGAAAAAAAAAAAAAAAAAAAAAAAAAAAAAACAACCCCAGGGCTGCTGGTAGAAAAAGTGAACCGATTGGCGCCCAGACAGTTGTACTCACAGCCTTTACCCACTATCTTAAGCCTGTGTCCCCAACGGAATGTAGGTACAGGCTGTAGGGTGGTGATACAGTGGTGTGAGGGACATACTTACAGTGACAGTCTGGAAGGAGGCTCTATATCACCATGTCCACCAATTGGATGTTTGAAAATTATTAAGAGCAGCTATAAAAAATAAAATAATTTCCAACTAGAGCCAAGCTTCCATTCTTCTATGCGTTTCATTTAGGAAGAGAAGGACATGTTACACGAATCATGGCAACCTCTTCCGTGCTAGTATAATCTGTGCTGTACGCTACATGAAACATGTCAGCATAGATCAGTGATTCTCAGGTCACCCAGCAGGTGCACTCATTCCTCACTGACACATTTCCCAGGTCACCCAGCAGGTGCACAGGTGTACTCATTCCTCAAAGACATTTCCCAGGTCACCCAGCAGGTGCACAGATTACTAACTGACACATTTCCCAGGTCACCCAGCAGGAGCACAGGTGTACTCATTCCTCACAGACATTTCCCAGGTCACCCAGCAGGTGCACAGGTGTACTCATACCTCACCGACATTTCCCAGGTCACCCAGCAGGTGCACAGGTGTACTCATTACTCACTGAGACATTTCCCAGGTCACCCAGCAGGTGCACAGGTGTACTCATTCCTCACTAGCACATTTCCCAGGTCACCCAGCAGGTGTACTCATTACTCACTGACACATTTTAAAACATTCACAGGTGGAGCCAATTACTTTACTTGTGCTTCTGTGAGGAGATCTGGAAAACATGCCCTGTTTGAGGTCCTGAGGAGGAAGTTTGAGAACCTGTGGCATAAAGAAACCCTGGCAATGGCCTATGATATCATGGTGTGAGGTTGCCAGCATCCATGCCTACACCATGAAGCAGTGCATACATTAACATTTCATATTAGGGTTACCCGGGGCGTTGTAAGACTGGAGAGGACCGGTGTGTAGATGTCCATAGGCCTCTCCTTGCCAAAATAAAAAAAATTGTGCCGGCGTATGTGCAGAACGTCGCCAAGACTACGCAGTGCACAATAATCCGCTATCATCTTCAGAAGTATGGCAACAGGGACAAATTTCCAATACTACTGATGGAATAAGCGCTTTGGCGGCAGCAGGACAGGCAAGAAATAACCGATATAGGTGCAGGGTGGTTCCTGGGGCCGGCGTACACCCCTCACCCTGTTGCCCTTAGAGATACGTGTGCGTCCAAGGCTTACGCTCTGCCCCACATAGGTTCCATTGGGCAAAGAGGCATGGCGCATAGTACCCATAGCCCAGGACTGCATGGGTGCCTGGCGTACAATACAGCTGCACAGGCTGCATTACCCTTCATACATGTAGACTGGTATCAATAATCAGAGCCAGCCCCGCTGCTGTAGCACTACAAACCCCAGCACACCCTGTCCTGGCCTGTGTAATGCTCGGAGGGATAACAGCGCCCTGTATACATAATGCAGATCACATACTCACTGGTGAGAGATTATATATGCCGCGCAGTTACAGCACAGTCCTCTCCTGTAGCGATTTCCAGCTGCGACAGACGCACAGAGCACGCTGCGGTCAGGTCTGCTCGCTTAGCGTGTACGAATCCTGTGCCGCGAGAACATGGAAGATCCCCCGGAAGTCAGGACTCAGAGGCGGGACCTCTTCCTGAGCAGTTAAGCATTCATGACGCGCTTCCGGCTCCGAGAGATCCACTTCCGGGTGACGCCGGCGAGGTCACCGATCAAAAGAGAAACTGTTTTGAAAAGGGAAATGTCCTGTTCCACCCTAGTGACTAGGGATGGACATCGGAAGCCCACCATCAAATGATGGCTGGGCTTCCATCATCGAATCTTTCGATGCAATGGTAACTAATAATTGCATCAAAATAATTCGATAGCAAAAAAATATTAATTTGATTTGTGCATGTACAAAAAAAAAAAAACCTGATTACGCATACGCAAAACGTCTGCAGCGTGATGGCCGGGGATGGGACTGGGCCATGGAAAAACCATCGGAAAACCATCAAATGTTTACCATTCGATGGCGGCAAACATCGGAATGCTGCCATCAAATGGTAAAAACACTAACATCAAATAAAAAAACATGGGCCCTCATTCCGAGTTGTTCGCTCGCTGCTAATTTTAGCAGAATTGCTAATAGGCTAAAATCCGGCAGTTCTGCGTATGCACAGCAGGGCGCACGCGCTATGCAATTTTACACAAAACTATGCTATTTTACTCACGGGCGAACTAAGCTTTTCAATCGCTCTGCTGATCGTAGTGTGATTGACAGGAAGTGGGTGTTTCTGGGCGGAAACTGGCCGTTTTCAGGGAGTGTGCTAAAAAACGCAGGCGTGCCAGGTAAAAACGCAGGAGTGGCTGGAGAAACGGAGGAGTGGCTGGCCGAACGCAGGGCGTGTTTGTGACTTCAAACCAGGGCCCTCATTCCGAGTCGTTCGCTCGGTAAATTTCTTCGCATCGCAGTGATTTTCCGCTTAGTGCGCATGCGCAATATCCGCACTGCGACTGCGCCAAGTAATTTTGCTATGAAGATAGTATTTTTACTCACGGCTTTTTCTTCGCTCCGGCGATCGTAGTGTGATTGACAGGAAATGGGTGTTACTGGGCGGAAACAGGCCGTTTTAAGGGCGTGTGGGAAAAAACGCTACCGTTTCCGGAAAAAACGCGGGAGTGGCTGGAGAAACGGGGGAGTGTCTGGGCGAACGCTGGGTGTGTTTGTGACGTCAAACCAGGAACGACAAGCACTGAACTGATCGCAGATGCCGAGTAAGTCAGAAGCTACTCTGAAACTGCTAAGAAGTTTGTAATCGCAATATTGCGAATACATCGTTCGCAATTTTAAGATGCTAAGATTCACTCCCAGTAGGCGGCGGCTTAGCGTGTGCAATACTGCTAAAATCGCCTTGCGAGCGAACAACTCGGAATGACCTCCCAGGAACTAAACGGACTGAGGTGATCGCAATCTAGGAGTAGGTCTGGAGCTACTTAGAAACTGCAAGGAAATTGCTTTCGTTAGCAATTCTGCTAATAATAGCAGAATTGCTAATCTTTCGTTAGCAATTGCTAATCTTTGGTTAGCAATTCTGCTATGCTAAAATACACTCCCAGAGGGCGGCGGCTTTGTGTTTGCATTTCTGCTAAAAGTAGCTAGCGAGCGAACAACTCGGAATGAGGGTCATTGATGGCTTGAAACCATCGCGTTCCGATGTCCATCCCAGCTCCAAGTTGTACCTGACATAACGGTTGATGCTAGATTCAAGTGGCCTAAGGGACCTTTAAACGTCAGGGGGAGGAGCCATTGCACAAGGGGGAGGAGCTAAGACAGCAGGATAGTTCCTTTACTATCCACGCCACCAACTATTACCATTAGTAATCCGCGAGCCACCGAGCCCGAAGCGTGGCGAGCCCGCGAGTGTACCTTTCGGGTACCCTGTTCGTCCGTAGCTCCTCCCCCTGATGACGTGTCTCCTCCCCTAGTGACGTCAGAAGGTCCCTTCTCCCACTCCGATTTAGAACCAACCCTGACATAACAGGTTACAACCAACGGCCTGCAGGACCAGGGTCATTATTAGGGTTGCCACCTCAAGCATCATCAATTCCTGGAGATCCCCCACACCAAGCAATGTTCATAGAAATAAAATTATGTGGGTCATACCGAGTTATTTTTTTCCCGCTACGGAGCGATTAGTCGCAAACTGCGCATGCGCAATGTACGCAGCGCGCCTGCGCCAAGTAAATTAGCACAAAAGTTTGGTATTTTACTCACGGCGTAACAAAGTTTTTTCATCGTTTTGCTGATTGGAGTGTGATTGACAGGAAGTGGGTGTTTCTGGGTGGAAAGTGGAAACAGCCATAGACATACGGCTGAGAAACGCGTCAAGAGTGTCCCTTGTGTATGTGGACCTTATTGTGAAAACAGTCTTGATCTCCCCCCTGTCGGCAAGACACCTGGCAAAATCTCGGGAGCTGTGCAGGCAGCGCGCAGCCGCTGACAGATACCGCCAGAGCGAACCAGCCCGACAGACCACACCACTGCAAGTTTTCTGTGGTACTGTTTTGGGAGAGGTGGTCCGCGAGAGTCTCGGTGCAGGAGAAGCAGCCGGATGCTGCCTAAGACACCCACGGACGCCCGGCGGGAGCAGTAGCCGATAAGAACAGGGGTGAGATCAGCCGTGCATGCGGCCTCCATTTATTGAATAAGAACTCACGAATGAACTGTGGAGCATGCTTATTAAATTGGAGTCCTACTGTATATAAGTAACTTTATCACCAGACGGGGACGCCCGTCAGAACGGCAATTTATTCAGTATCAATAGCCGCCAATTAAGGGATTGTACCAAGAAAAGTAGCTACTTTATCTCCTTAAATTTGACATTGCGTGCTCTCAATCTGTGGCTTTGGATGTATTATTGTCCCAGCGGGAGGATATATATTTAATTCAGATTTGTGGTGAACATCTCTCTCCGGATATGTCTGGGACTGTCAGCATTTAACCCTTCCAATTACGTTTATAGGAGGCTGCCCAAAGGAGTGAACCATCAAAAAGGAATAAACACTGAGGGGATTAGTGTGTGACATCTAACACAATTGTTTAATTGGATGCAGAGTGTGTCAATTTAATGCAAGTTACCCACTGTGTTTAAACTGTTTCACTAATAGGTACCACTGAAAACAGCTATGGTTTGTAATATGTTTCAATGTCTAAACCTTTAGATCAGTATTGATAAGGATATATGTGAATAGTGATTTTATAATTTTTAATCAAATAAAAAACTCTTTTATTGTGGACAGCGCTTTCAACTTCTTTCCTTGGTTTCTGGGTGGAAACTGGCCGTTTTCTGGGAGTGTGCGGAAAAACGCGGGAGTGTCTGGAGAAACGGGGGAGTGGCTGGGCGAACGCTGGGCGTGTGTGTGATGTCAAACCAGGAACGAAACTAACTGCCCCCAGTGCCAGATATACATGTCCTTCCAGTGCCAGCTATGCCCCCAGTGCCAGATATGCCCCCAGTGCCAGATATACATGTCCCCCCAGTGCCAGATATGCCCCCCCAATGCCAGTGTCCCCACAGTGCCAGATATGCCCCCAGTGCCAGATATACATGTCCCCACAGTGCCAGCTATGTCCCCAATACCAGTGTCCCCACAGTGCCAGATATGCCCTCAGTGCCAGATATACATGTCCCCACAGTGCCAGCTCTGCCCCCAGTGCCAGATATACATGTCCTTCCAGTGCCAGCTATGCCCCCAGTGCCAGATATACTTGTCCCCACAGTGCCAGCTATGCCCCCAGTGCCAAATATGCCCCCAGTGCCAGATTTACATGTCCCCACAGTGCCAGATATATATGTCCCCACAGTGCCAGCTATGCCCCCTAGTGCCAGATATACATGTCCCCACAGTGCCAGCTATGCCCCCGGTGCCAGCTATGACCCCAGTGCCAAGTATACATGTCCCCACAGTGCAAGCATTGCTCCCAGTGCCAGACATACATGCCCCTTCCCCCGTGCTGCTGTCTGTGAGGGGAGGAGAGCGCAGCGTACGCCTCTCCTGCCCCTCACTCTCCGGCGTCACTCTCTCTTCAATTAGGCGCCGGTCCGTGAGCCAATCAAAGCTCACGGCCCGGCAGCTGGTCCGCGAGCTCTGATTGGCTCACGGACTGGCGCTGAATTGAAGAGTGACACCGCCACCGGAGACAAGTGTATGTGCCGGGCAGCGGTGGCCAGAAGCCGGCCGAGCCGCATGCGGCGGATGAAAGAGCCGCGGGTTGGCCACTGCTGTACTATACCATCATTTTCTATTTTTGTTTTTCGTTTATGATTCTCCACCACACAATTGAGTGATACTCCGCATCTTTAAACAGACCTTGCACAGTGTGTGAGGAACAAGACCTATACTTTTGACTATGACATAATGACACGGAAGGAGATATGTGTGACAGGATGCTGTGCAGTGTGGACACGTGTGTCAGACTACTTCGTAGAAGTGGATATGTGTGACCGAATGCTGTGCAGTGGGACGTACACATGTGTGTCAGGCTGCAGTGCAGGGGGGGGGGAGGGGACACATGTGTCAGGCTACTGCGTAGAAGGGGTTATGTGTGACAGGATGCTGTGCAGGGGGGACACGTGTCAGGCTGCTGCATAGGAGTGGATATGTGTGACCGGATGCTGTGCAGGGGGGGCACGTGTGACAGGATGCTGTGTAGGGGAGGACATGTGTCGGGCTGCTGTGTAGGAGGGGATATGTGTGACAGGATGCTGTGCATGGGGGGACATGTGTCAGGCTGCTGTGTAGGAGCTGATATGTGTGAGCGAATGCTGTGCAAGGGGGGACACGTGTGTCAGGCTACTGCGTAGGAGGGAATATGTGTGACAATGCTGTGGGGGGCACGTATGTCAGTCTGCTGCGTTGAAGAGGATAAGTGTGACAATGCTGTTTAGCGGGGGGACGTGTCTCCTGAGCCATTTACCTCACCGCTAGTCCCTGGGGGACACATGTGTCAGGCTGCTGTGTAGGAGGGGATATGTGGTCCAGGCAAGGGCTCACGGATCAGCTCCAGTGCCAATCAAAACAAGGAGCGCTATTTAAAAATCTGGTGTGAGCAAATAATGGCTCACGGCTGCCAACCAATGAGAAGCTGCCAAATGGCAGCTTACTCATTGGCCTGCGGTCCGCAAGCCAGATTCAAAGTGTGGCCCCAGCTTCTTTTGAATAGCAGCCGATCCCCGAGCCAGGACTGCCTGGCAGGCACTGCCATCTTTACACTACAGCCAGGACATGATGCTCCAGGCTACAGCCTCTGATGCAGGGGGTAAGAGAAACAGGGGACCAGATGCTCCAGGCTCTCAGGATGCAGGGTGTGAGGTGATGGGAGGGGGAAAGAGAGAGAAGCAGGTGGTGAGATGGGGCAGTGAGAGGCACAGGGAGTGAGATAGGGGAGTGAGAGGCACAGGAGTGAAATAGAAGCAGAGGCTGAAGGGGTAGCAGGGAGTGAGAGGTGTAGGGGGTAAGTATAGGAGAGAAAGGTTCAGGTGATCAGACACAAAGGAGAGTATATAGGGAGTAAGGGATACCTAGAATGAAGATATGGACACATGAGAGTAACTGACAACGGAACCACAACAAAGCAGAAGGGACACATGGAAGACATAAGAGAGGTGAGCAAAGGTTGTTCAAAATCCTGCTATACTGTGCACCACATCTAAAATTAGGGTGGGGGGGGTACTGCTGAGGGCATTGTGTGTGTCAGCGGCACTGTTACTGTGGGCATTGTGTGTGTCAGCGGCATTTACTGTGGGCATTGTGTGTGTCAGCGGCACTGTTACTGTGGGCATTGTGTGTGTCAGCGGCATTTACTGTGGGCATTGTGTGTGTCAGCGGCACTGTTACTGTGGGCATTGTGTGTGTCAGCGGCATTTACTGTGGGCATTGTGTGTGTCAGCGGCACTGTTACTGTGGGCATTGTGTGTGTCAGCGGCACTGTTACTGTTGGCATTGTGTGTGTTAGCGGCACTGTTACTGTGGGCTTTGTGTGTGTCAGCGGCACTGTTACTGTGGGCATTGTATGTGTCAGCGGCACTGTTGCTGTGGGCATTGTGTGTGTCATCGGCACTGTTACTGTGGGCATTGTATGTGTAAGCAGCACTATTACTGTGGGCATTGTGTGTGTAAGCAGTACTATTACTGTGGGCATTGTGTGTGTAAGCAGCACTGTTACTGTGGGCATTGTGTGTGTCAGCAGCACTGTTACTGTGGGTATTGTGTGTGTCAGTGGCACTGTTACTGTGGGCATTGTGTGTGTAAGCAGCACTGTTACTGTGGGCATTGTGTGTGTAAGTGGCACTGTTACTGTGGGTATTGTGTGTGTCAGTGGCACTGTTACTGTGGGCATTGTGTGTGTAAGCAGCACTGTTACTGTGGGTATTGTGTGTGTAAGTGGCACTGTTACTGTGGGTATTGTGTGTGTCAGTGGCACTGTTACTGTGGGCATTGTGTGTGTAAGCAGCACTGTTACTGTGGGCATTGTGTGTGTAAGCAGCACTGTTACTGTGGGCATTGTGTGTGTCAGCGGCACTGTTACTGTGGGTATTGTGTGTGTCAGCGGCACTGTTACTGTGAGTATTGTGTGTGTCAGTGGCACTGTTACTGTGGGCATTGTGTGTGTATTGCGCACTAGTATGTGGGGCAGTGTGAATAAGATTGTGCTACTGTGAGGTGTTATCTTGAATTGGGGGTACTATTGTGTGGCCACGCCCCTTCCTTGTGTGGACACACCTCTCTTTGTGGCGGGTGCCAAGGGTAGCTGTGGTGGGGGAGATGAGTTCCCCCACCTCTCCAGGGCCACTTTAAGCCCTGGTGAGAGGATGCTGTGCAGGGACACACACGTGTGTCAGACTGCTGTGTAGGAGGGGATATGTGTGACAGGATGCTGTGTGTTACGTTCTTTGTGCTCCGAACGTAAGATACTGAGTGGGTAAGTCCCGAGCACAAGAACGTGACGCTGAAATAAGGACAAAGTATAGCAGTAACCCCTAGGACCCTAACTCCGTTGTTCCACCCGCGTGGTCAGTCTACGCCTGCGAGACTATGTGTTCTTGGGCCCACGGCAGCCGTGTTTGAAGGGAGGATTAAGTCTGCCCAACTCTGATGCCCCCCGGTCTTAATATGAGACAAGGCGTAAACTGAGACTGGATGGGAACAAGGGGACCTCTAACTAAGCAAAACACAGAGCTAGGGGCTACTTCAGAACTAAAAACTAAACGTATGTGCGGCGCGGCCGCCAATGGAAAAAGGCAACAAAGGTAACACTGTCCACACCCCACACGGCACCGTCGTGTACCGGGGAGGACAGCTATGGCGGAGCACCTCCGCAAAAACACTGGCAACAAATATAACAGAAATTCTACGGCCAAGGCCGCAAGACTCGGCAAAGGCCGCTACTCACAACACCGGGGAAACAATCGTAGGTGAACTGGAACCTGGAGATCTCGGACACAGGTTTCTACCAACAGGAAGGAAGAAAGGACTCCAGTGATTGGTTTCCAAACACCAGGACTCCGTACCACAGGAACAAGGTAGACCGGACCACAGAACACCAGACAGGGTATTCTCCTGAGCAGGAACAGCTCATAGGAAGCTATCACCGGCGTCTGTGTCAGGCACTGAGTCAGAATATAACCAGAACTCCCCCAATCACAGCAGAGACCCATAATTAACTGATGTCGTGCAGCTGCCCTGCTGCACGACCAAAATCTGACAGGTGAATTAAATTGCCTGGCAACGAGGAACGTGGTCCACGCCCGGCATCCCCGTTGCTAAGGACCCGGTGGCTCTTCGCGCGCAGCGTCCTCCCGTTGCCAGGCGCTGTGCGGGGATCTGGAGGAAGAGGTGCGGCGGACGTGACGCGCCGCGGCCGTCGCTTAGCAACGGTCGGGCACTGGCGAGACCCGCCGCGCCTAACAGTACCCCCCCTTAAGGAGGGGTTAAGGAACCCCTACACCCGGGTTTAAGGGGAAATTACTGAAAGAACAACCTCTTAAGTCTAGGGGCATGCAAATCCTTGTCCAGGACCCAGGATCTCTCCTCTGGGCCGTACCCCTTACAATGGACCAAAAAATACAGTAGACCACGAGAAAATTTAGAATCTAACACCTTCTCCACTAGGAATTCTTGTTGACCCTGAACGTCCACCGGAGGTCTACACTGGAAAATTTTCAGAGGAAATCTCCTGGAAAGAACATATGGCTTCAATAGAGAACAATGGAAAGTGTTTCCAATTTTAAGTGACTTTGGCAACCGTAGCCGAAAAGCCACTGGATTGATTTTTTTTATAATAAGGAACGGTCCAATAAATCTGGGTCCCAATCTAGCCGAGGGTTGTCGGAGCTTGATGTTGCGGGTTGACAACCACACCTTATCCCCTACCTTAAATGTGCACGGGCGTTGGAACCTATCAGAAAAAAAAATTCTCCAGAAAAGCAGCCTTCTTAAGGGCAAGGTGTACCTTTCTCCAAATAACTCGGAGACGGGAGGTTAAGGTCAAAGAAGAAGCTGGATAATGGGAAGTAAAGGAATTGGCTCTAGGGTGAAAGCCCAGGACCGAAAAGAACGGAGACTCCTTGGTGGATGAATGGCAAGAGTTATTGTAGGCAAACTCGGCCAGAGGGAAAAAAATCTGACCAATCGTTCTGAAGTTTGGCAGTATAAAGACATAAATATTGTTTTAGTGACTGATTCACACGTTCAGTCTGCCCGTTAGACTGTGGATGGTATCCAGAAGTTAAACAGAGTTTCATGTTTAACGAGGCACAAAAACATTTCCAAAAACGGGCAATAAACTGTGGTCCCCGGTCTGAGACTATATCCACGGGTAAACCATGAAGCCTGAAGACATGGCGGAGAAACAGAACTGCCAGAACTTGAGCGGAGGGTAATCGGGGTAAAGCAATGAAGTGGGCCATTTTGCTAAAACGGTCCACAACTACCCAAATTACCCGGAACCCGGATGAAAGAGGAAGATCCACCACGAAATCCATGGAAATGTGTGACCATGGCCTGAGTGGAATTGCAAGAGGCATGAGTTGGACACTTTGTGCTTAGCACAATCCTGACAGGAAAGGACAAATTCCCTAACATCCTTGGAAAGCTTAGGCCATCACACCGAGCGAGAGATTAACTCCAAGGTTTTAGCAATACCAGGATGACCAGCAACCTTACTATCATGAAACTCTGTGAGGACACTGCCTCTCAAGAATTCAGGAACGAAGAGACGACCAACAGGAGTATCACTGGGAGCCTGCTGCTGAACCTGGACAAGTTGTGTGAACAAATCCTGTGTGAGGCTGGCCAGGATGACGGACGTTGAGACAATGGGAGTTGCGGAAGAATGGTTATTGTAAGCAGGAAGAAAACAACGTGACAGGGCATCGGCCTTAGTATTCTTAGAACCGGGCCTGTAGGTGATGATGAACTTGAATCGTGTAAAAAACAGCGCCCAACGCGCCTGCCGAGCATTTAGCCGTTTTGCTGATTCAATATACTGTAGATTCTTGTGGTCAGTGAACACCGTAATGGTATGCTTCGCTCCTTCAAGCCAGTGCCTCTATTCCTCAAAAGCCCATTTGACTGCCAGCAACTCTCGATTACACACATCATAGTTGGATTCAGCAGAAGAGAATTTCCTGGACATGAAGGCACAAGGGTGTAACACCAGAGACTTTGGGTCTTCCTGAGAAAGAATGGCTCCCACTCCAACCTTTGAGGCGTCCACCTCGACAATAAAGGGAAGATCAGGGTTGTGGTGTCTGAGAACTGGAGCTGAGACAAAGGCCTGTTTTAGGGCCCGGAAGGCAGACTCGGCTTGAGGCGACCAGTTGGAAGGATCAGCTCCTTTTCTTGTTAACGCCACAATAGGAGAAACTAAATCTGAAAAGGCATGAATAAAACGTCTATATTAATTCGCAAAACCCAAAAATCGCTGGATAGCCTTCAAGTTAGTGGGTTGCATCCAGTTTAGGATAGCCTGGAGTTTCTTAGGTTCCATAAAAAACCCCTTTGGAGAAATAATATACCCTAAAAAGGACACCTCAGTGATGTGGAAATCACATTTCTCCAATTTGGCGTACAAATGATTCTCCCGTAACCTTTGAAGCACTTGTCGCACATGGACAACATGCTGTTCTGGAGACTAGGAATAAATTAAAATGTCGTCCAAATAAACGACTACGAACTTCCCTAGAAAGTCGCGGAGGACATCGCTAATAAGATCCTGAAACACCGCAGGAGCATTAGACAGACCGAACGGCATCACAAGATATTCGTAATGTCCGGACTGCATACTGAAAGCTGTCTTCCACTCATCCCCAGATCTTATTCGGATGAGGTTGTAGGCTCCTCTAAGATCGATTTTGGAGAAAATAACCGCAGTGCGGAGCTGATCAAACAACACCGAAATCAACGGCAAGGGGTAGGTGTTTTTAATAGAAATCTTATTCAAGGCCCGATAGTCAATGCACGGTCTTAGAGATCCGTCTTTTTTCTCAACAAAAAACCCCCCTGCACTTAACGGAGATTTTGAGGGCCTAATAAACCCCTTCTTCAGGCTCTCCTGTACATAGTCATCCATAGCTTTAGTCTCGGGGCCAGATAAAGCATAAAGTCTACCTTTTGGCAGAGTGGCACCAGGGACAAGGTCAATGGTGCAGTCATATGACCGGTGGGGTGGCAGGATATCAGCGTTACCCTTAGAGAAAACATCAGCAAAATCCTGATATACCGAAGGTATGAGTTCCGGAGTGACAGCCGCGACCCGGACTGGACGAGAAATACATCCTTTAACACAGAAGGAACCCCACCGGGAAATTTCCCCAGACCGCCAATCTATGGTGGGATTATGAAGGGCAAGCCAGGGGTAACCTAAAACGACAGGCACAGCCGGACAATGGGTAAGATAAAACTCGATTTTTTCGGAATGTAAGGCCCCCACTGTCAGTTGTACTGGAGGGGTCCGATGAGTAATTACCCCATTAGAGAGTGGACCACCGTCTAGTCCGTGCATAGTGATAGATCTATCTAATTGAAGCTGCAGAACTCCCAAAGCCTGAGCCCAAGCAAGATCCATAAAGTTCCCGGCAGCTCCGCTGTCAATGAAGGCTGAAACAAATGAACTGAGACTTCCAAAATAAATTTTTACAGGAATTAACAAGGAATCATTTAAGGAGATTAACTGCAGATCTAAGTGAACCCCATCACAATTCACTTGGTCAGAGCGTTTCCCTGTTTATTTGGGCAGTTACGCGCAACATGTCCCTTGCCACCACAATATAAGCAGCGCCCTGAATTTAGCCTTCTGGCTCTTTCTTCTGGAGACAGCCGGGAGAGACCCACTTGCATGGGCTCCTCGACGTCCTCAGGGAAAGCATATACACATGGACTAGACCTGAAATTAGCCCCTCTTTCAGCGCTCCGCTCTCGGAGACGACGATCAATCTTAATAGCAAGCTCCATGAGCTTATCTAAAGTCTCCGGAGATGGATACTGAAGGAGACTATCCTTGATTACTTCAGACAGACCGAGGCGAAACTGACTGCGCAGGGCAGGATCATTCCAGCCACAGTCGTTCGACCAACGGCGAAATTCTGTACAATATGCCTCTGCGGGATTTTTACCCTGTTTAAGTGCACGCAGGTGGCTCTCAGCCGACGCTTCCCTATCTGGGTCGTCATACAAAAGGCCTAATGACTTAAAGAAGGCATCTACTGTAAGCAAGGCTGCATCATCGGATTTCAACCCAAAAGCCCAGGTCTGGGGATCGCCTTGAAGCAAAGACATCACAATGCCCACCCGCTGAGACTCTGTACCTGAGGACCAGGGCCTTAAACGAAAATAAAGTTTACAGGCTTCCTTAAAATTAAAGAAATCTTTTTGGTTACCCGAAAAGCGGTCAGGAAGGTGCATCTTTGGTTCAGGAATCATACCCGGGGAGGCTCGCAGAAGATCTTCCTGCGACCTTACCCGAAGGGTAAGATCCTGCACCATCTGAGTGTGTTCCTGAATCTGATTGGCCAAAAGCTGGGATTCTTTCCTAATGCTGCCGGATTCATGAGGACAGAATTTCAAGGCTACCCTGATTAGAATATGTAGCCCCTTTTTTTTTTGTGTAGTTTTTTGGGCCGGTGATAATGTTACGTTCTTTGTGCTCCGAACGTAAGATACTGAGTGGGTAAGTCCTAAGCACAAGAACGTGACGCTGAAATAAGGACAAAGTATAGCAGTAACCCCTAGGACCCTAACTCCGTTGTTCCACCCGCGTGATCAGTCCACGCCTGCGAGACTATGTGTTCTTGGGCCCACGGCAGCCGCGTTTGAAGGGCGGATTAAGTCTGCCCAACTCTGATGCCCCCCGGTCTTAATATGAGACAAGGCGTAAACTGAGACTGGATGGGAACAAGGGGACCTCTAACTAAACAAAACACAAAGCTAGGGGCTACTTCAGAACTAAAAACTAAACGTATGTGCGGCGCGGCCGCCAATGGAAAAAGGCAACAAAGGTAACACTGTCCACACCCTATACGGCACCGTTGTGTACCGGGGAGGACAGCTATGGCGGAGCACCTCCGCAAAAACACTGGCAATATATAACAGAAATTCTACGGCCAAGGAGATCTCGGACACAGGTTTCTATCAACAGGAAGGAAGGAAGGACTCCAGTGATTGGTTTCCAAACACCAGGACTCCGTACCACAGGAACAAGGTAGACCGGACCACAGAACACCAGACAGGGAATTCTCCTGAGCAGGAACAGCTCAGGGGAAGCTATCACCGGCGTCTGTGTCAGGCACTGAGGCAGAATATAACCAGAACTCCCCCAATCACAGCAGAGACCCTTAATTAACTGATGTCGTGCAGATGCCCTGCTGCACGACCAAAAGCTGACAGGTGGATTAAATTGCCTGGCAACGGGGAACGTGGTCCACGCCCGGCGTCCCCGTTGCTAAGGACCCGGCGGCTCTCCGCGCGCAGCGTCTTCCCGTTGCCAGGCGCTGTGCGGGGATCCGGAGGAAGAGGCGCGGCAGACGTGACGCGCCGGGGCCGTTGTTTAGCAATGGTCGGGCGCTGGCGAGAGCCGCCACGCCTAACAGCTGTGCAGGGGGGACCCCCCTGATTGGGGCATTGTGTGCGCGGCTATGTGGCCTGTGTGTGTATCTGCACGGCTATGAGGGCAGTATGTGTGTGTGTGGCTATGGGGGCAGAGTGAGTGTAGGTAGGTGTGTGTGCATGGGGGGAAGGGGGGCTCCCTATTTTGTCAGTCCTGGCTGGGCCCCACAGTATCTGATGGCAGCCCTGTAGCAGAGATAGTGGCAGGAGGCTATCACGTAATTCCACAGACCTGGGGGTATATTTACTAAAGAGTGGAGTTTTAGCAGTGGAGATGTTGCCCATAGAAACCAATCAGAGTCTAGCTATTATCTTCTAGAAGGTGCTAGATAAATGATAAGTAGGGGTAAATTTACTAAAGCTTCTAAAATAGGATAGGTGATGTTGCCCATAGCTATGACCTCCTTTCTGCTAAATCCAAGGGCCACTACTTTCTGCATATTCTCCTTGACCTCTCTGCTGCTTTTGACACTGTGGACCACCCTCTCCTTCTGCAAATCCTTTACTCCATTGGTCTGCGTGATACTGCCCTCTCCTGGCTGTCCTCGTACCTCTCTGATTGTTCCTTCTCGGTCTCCTCTCATGGTTCCACTTCCCCCCCACTTCCACTAACTGTAGGTGTCCCCCAAGGTTCTGTTCTTGGTCCTCTCCTTTTCTCTCTCTATACGTCCTCTTTAGGAGACCTCATTAGCTCTTTTAACTTACAATATCATCTCTATGCTGATGATACTCAAATCTACCTCTCCTCCCCTGATCTCTCTCCGCTATCCAGTTTATCCAACTGTCTCTCTGCTATCTCTTCTTGGATATCTCAGCGCTTTCTTAATCTTAACATGTCTAAGACTGAGCTGATCATCTTCCCACCCTCCCGCACAACCTCACCTCCTGCAATCTCATTATCTATTGATGACATGACTATGGGGGTGATTCAGATCTGATTGCTGGGCTGCTAATTTTGCTGCCCTGCGATCAGATAGTCGCCGCCTCCCAGGGGGAGTGTAAATTCGCCGTGCAAGTGAGCAATCCCATGTGTATCTGAGCTGCGAAAATCCACTTTGTGCAGTCTCTGCGCAGCCCAGGACTTACTCCTACAGTGCGACGAGAACAGGCAGATCGGGGCTGGAGCTGACGTCACACACCCTTCCTGAAAACGCTTGGCCTGCATTTTTCCGGACACTCCCAGTAAATGCTCAGTTGCCACCCACAAACGGCCTCTTCCTGTCAATCACCTTGTGAACACCGTCGGATTTTACGCACCATCCCGTCGCTGACCGGCGATGCCCGTTGTTGTTGTCCAACGCGCATGCTCATTGCGGTGCATACGCATGCGCAGTTAGGACCTGATCGCCCGCTGTGCGAAAACGCACGGCAGCGATCAGATCTGAATCACCCCCATCTCCTCTAGCCCCCAAGTGCGCAGTCTTGGAGTAATCCTTGACTCCTCCCTCTCCTTCAACCACACATTCAGCACCTCTCACAAACCTGCCGTTTTCATCTAAAATATATTTCCAGGATCAGACCCTTTCTCACCCAGGATGCTCCCAAGACTCTTATCCACTCACTGGTCATTTCCACATTGGACTATTGTAATCTCCTATCTGGCATCCCTGACACACACCTCTCTCCACTCCCATCTATCCTCAACGCTGCATCCCATCTCATCTTCCTTACCAAATGTAATACATGCACCTCCCCTCCTTACTAGCCCCTCACTGGCTCCCCCTTCCCCTTCAGAATCAATTTCAAACTTCTCACACTCACAATGCCCTCCCCCACTCCTCTTCCATTTACATCTCTGACCTTATCTCCCTTTACATTCCCTCCCATCGTCTTTACTCTGCTAATGCACGCCGACTCTCCTGCCTGCTGATTACTTCTTCCCACTCCTACCTCCAAGATTTTGCACGTGCTGCCCCCCTATCTCTGGAATTCTTTACCTCTTCACCTCAGACTCTCCACCTCTCTACAAAACTTCAAATGGGCTCTCAAGACACTTCACCAAACCCAGCGTCTCTTTTCCTAAGCCCTCTGTCTCACTGTTTACCCCATCTGTGTCACCCCTGTCTGTCTGCCCCTCCCCTCTTGAATGTAAGCTTTCACGAGCAGGGTCCTCTTCTTTCATGTGCTTTTCCATCTCTTACTATCTTCTTTTCAATACTGCCTTTGATGGCACCAAATCCCTCGGTTTACTGCCCCCTGATATTTCAGTGTCATCTGTTGACACAGCTATGTTTTTATACCCTGTACTTGTCCTATATTGTCTTTAATTGTAAGTCACTGTTTTCTTGTTTTGCTTATTTGTTTACTATGTAATTTGGCGCTGCGGATCCCATGTGACGCTATATAAAATAGGATTTTAATTACCTACCGGTAAATCCTTTTCTCGTAGTCCATAGATACTGGTGTCCACATTAGTACCATAGGGTATAGATGGGTCCACTAGGAGCCTTGGGCACTTTAAGAAATCAATAGTGTGCACTGGCTCCTCCCTCTATGCCCCTCCTACCAGACTCAGTCTAGAAACTGTGCCCGAGGAGACGGACATATCCTGAGGAAGGATGTAATAGAACAGTGGTGAGATTCGGACCAGCACACACAAACAAGAGGAAGGCCAAGCTAACCAAAACTTAAGCAGAAACAGCAACAGCTGAACCAAGAACAATACTTAACATGTAACCGTGCAGGAAACATGAAGCACTGGGGGGGCGCCCAGTATCCTCTACGGACTACGAGAAAAGGATTTACTGGTAGGTAATTAAAATCCTATTTTCTCTTACGTCCTAGAGGATGCTGGGGTCCATATTAGTACCATGGGGATGTACCAAAGCTCCCAAACCAGGAGGGAGAGTGCGGAGGTTCCTGCAGAACTGATTGACCAAATGGAAGGTCCTCAGAGGACAAAGTATCGAACTTGTAGAACTTAGCAAACGTGTTCGACCCTGACCAAGTAGCTGCTCGGTAGAGCTGTAAAGCCGAGACACCCCGGGTAGCCGCCCCGGAAGAACCCACCGATCTAGTACAGTGGGCCTGTACTTTAGGAACCGACAATCCTGCCGTAGAATAAGTTTGCGGGGTAGTACACCTGATCTAGCGAGCAATAGACTGCTTTGAAGCAGGACACCCAATTTTCTTGGGATCATAGAGAACAAACAACGAGTCAGATTTTCTGTGACGGGCTGTCCGCTTCACATAGATCTTCAAAGCCCTCACAACATCCAAGGACTTTGAGGTAGCAGAGGTGTCTGTAAGCACCGGAACCACAATAGGTTGGTTGATATGAAACGCAGACACCACCTTAGGTTGAAATTGCTGACGCGTTCTGAGTTCAGCTCTATCTTTATGAAAAATCAAATAGGGGCTCTTGTGAGACAACGCCTCCAGTTCCAACACACGCCTTGCTGAAGCTAACACCAACAGTGTAATGGTCTTCCACGTAAGAAACTTAACATCAGCCTCCTGTAAAGGCTCAAACCATTCTGACTGGAGGAACTGCAATACCACGTTGAAATCCCAAGGTGCCGGGGGAGGCACAAAGGGCGGTTGGATGTGCAGAACACCCTCCAAGAACATCTGAACCTCGTGGAGGGAAGCCAATTGTCTTTGAAAGAAAATGGACAAGGCCGAAATCTGGACCTTTATGGAGCCCAGGCACAGGCCCACATCCACACCTGACTGCAGAAAAAGCAGGAAACGTCCCTGTTGAAATTCCACCGTAGGAAATTTCCTGTTCTCACACAAGAGACACATTTCTTTCAAATACGGTGGTAATGCTTAGACGCTACCCCTTATCTGGCTTGGATCAAAGTCGGAATAACCTTATCCAGGATTCCTTTTTGGGCTAGAATTTGATGTTCACCCTCCATGCCGTCAAACGTAGCTGTGGTAAGTCTTGATAGACGAACTGCCCCTGTTGTAGAAGATCCTCTCGAAGAGGCAGAGGCCACGGGTCCTCTAGGAGCATCTCCAAAAGATCCGCGTACCAGGCCCTTCTTGGCCAGTCCGGAGCAATGAGAAATGCTTGAACCTTTTCCCTTTTTATTCTTTTGAGAACTCTTGGGATCAATGGAAGAGGTGGAAACACGTAAACTATCTGGTACACCCATGGTGTCACCAGAGCGTCCACCGCCATTGCTTGTGGGTCCCTTGACCTGGAACAATACCGTTTGAGCTTCTTGTTGAGGCGAGAGGCTATCATGTCTATATGTGGGATTCCCCACCGATGTGTCAAGGACTCGAACACCTGCGGGTGAAGTCCCCGCTCTCCTGGGTGGAGGTCGCGTCTGCTGAGAAAGTCTGCTTCCCAGTTGTCCACTCCCGGAATAAAGATTGCTGACAACGCCACCGCATGTCTTTTTGCCCAGAGGAGAATTCTTGTCACCTCTGACATTGCTGCTCTGCTCTTCATTCCGCCTTGTTGGTTTATGTGCATTACTGCCGTCACATTGTCCGACTGAACTTGAATGGCCTGATCTTGAAGAAGATGTGATGCCTGTAGAAGGGCGTTGTATATGGGCCTTAGTTCCAGAATGTTGATTGGAAGAATGATTTCCTGACTTGACCATTTTCCTTGGAACTGTTCCCCCTGGGTGACTGCTCCCCAACCTCTGAGGCTTGCGTCTGTGGTTATTAGAATCCAGTTTTGAATCCCGAACCTTCGACCCTCGGTCAGGTGAGAAGTCTGAAGCCACCACAGAAGAGAAATCCTGGCTTTTGGTGACAGACGTATTCTCTGGTGCATGTGAAGATGCGAACCAGACCATTTGTCCAACAGATCCAGCTGGAAGGGCCTTGCGTGAAATCTTCTGTACTGCAGAGCCTCATAAGAGGCTGCCATCTTCCCCAAAAGGCGAATGCATAGAAGCACCGATATCCGAGCTGGTTTTAGAACATCCCGCACCATCGACTAGATTACCAATGCCTTGTCCAACGGAAGGAATACCGTCTGTGCCTCCGTATCCAGTATCATCCCCAGGAACGGAAGCCTCCGTGTTGGTTCCAGGTGGGATTTTGGCAGGTTAAGAATCTACCCGTGATCTTGGAGTAGTCGGGTTGAGAGGGCAATGCTGTCCAACAACCTCTCCCTGGATGGTGCTTTTATCAGCAGGTCGTCCAGGTACGGTATTATGTTCACTCCCTGTCTGCGGAGGAGAAACATAATCTCTGTAATTACCTTGGTGAACACCCTCGGTGCCATGGAGAGGCCAAATGTCAGGGCCTGGAGCTGGTAGTGAAGGTCACGTAGTGCAAACCGTAGGTAAGCCTGATGAAGCGGCCAAATCGGGATATGAAGGTACGCATCCTTGATGTCCAGAGACACCAGAAATTCTCCCTCCTCTAGACATGAGATCACCGCTCTCAGAGACTCCATCTTGAACTTGAACACCCTTAAGTACGGGTTCAGCGACTTGAGGTTTAAAATGGGCCTTACCGAACCGTCCGGTTTCAGTACCACAAACAGGTTGGAGTAATAACCTTTGTTTTGTAGGTGAATTGGAACTTTGACAATGACCTGAGATTGTACCAGCTTCTGGATTGCTGCCTGCAAAATAAGACCTGCTTCTGGAGAAGCTGGAAGCCTGATTTGAAGAATCTGTGAGGTGGGAGTTCCTGAAACTCCAGTCTGTATCTTTGACCCAGGGATCCTGCCAGGACGTTGCCCATATGTGACTGCAATAACGTAACCGGGCTCCCACCTGCCTGTCTTTCAGGCAGTGCAGTCCACTGTTATGCTGAAGGCTTTGAGGAAGCAGAACCGGAGTTCTGTTCCTGAGAACCTGCAGCTGCTGGTTTTCTGGGTTTACTTCTATTACCCTTGAAGGCTGTAGAAGAGCCTTTGGATTTGCCTTTAAATTTCGCTGTCCGAAAGGACTGCAGGGTTGGAGCAGAATAGGTTTTCCTAGCTTGGGGTGCTGCGGAAGGAAGGTATGTAGACTTACCCGCCATAGCCTTGGATATCCACGTATCCAGTTCATCTCCAAAAAGGGCCTCACCTCCACACCTTTCCTGGAATCCGTGTCCGCAGTCCATTGGTATAACCACAAACCCCTGCGCGCTGACACTGCCGTGGCAGTGGTGCGTGCGTTGAGCAAACCAATTTCCTTTAAGGCCTCCACCATAAAGGTAGCAGAGTCCTGAATATGTTGTAGGAGTAAAATGATCTCCCCCCTGGGTAAGGAATCTAGGCCCTCATTCCGAGTTGATCGGTCGGTATCTTTCATCGCATCGCAATGAAAATCCGCTTAGTACGCATGCGCAATATTCGCACTGCGACTGCGCCAAGTAATTTAACAATGAAGATAGTATTTTTACTCACGGCTTTTTCATCGCTCCGGCGATCGTAATGTGATTGACAGGAAATGGGTGTTACTGGGCGGAAACACGGCGTTTTATGGGCGTGTGGATGAAAACGCTACCGTTTCCGGAAAAAACGCAGGAGTGGCTGGGGAAACGGGGGAGTGTCTGAGCGAACGCTGGGTGTGTTTGTGACGTCAAACCAGGAACGACAAGCACTGAACTGATCGCACAGGCAGAGTAAGGTTGAAGTTACTCAGAAACTGCTAAGTAGTTTGTAATCGCAATATTGCGAATACATCGGTCGCAATTTTAAGAAGCTAAGATACACTCCCAGTAGGCGTAGGCTTAGCGTGTGTAACTCTGCTAAATTCGCCTTGCGACCGATCAACTCGGAATGAGGGCCCTAATCCGTCAATTAGGTTACCTGACCACTTAGCAATGGCCCTAGTGATCCATGCACAAGCAATAGTGGGTCTTTAGGCCACCCCAGCAGCAGTGTATAAAGATTTGAGAGTGGTCTCAATTTTGCGGTCAGCCGTGTCCTTTAAGGACGCTGCCCCAGGAACGGGTAAGACTATCTTACGTGACAACCTAGATACCGATGCGTCCACAATCGGCGGGTTTTCCCATTTCTTTCTATCCTCCAGAGGAAAGGGAATGGATGTAATTAACCTTTTAGGGATCTGAAACTTTTTGTCAGGATTAGCCCAAGTTTCTTCAAAAAGGGCATTCAATTCCTTTGATGCTGGAAAAGTAGCTGAGGATTTCTTTTTTACATTAAAATAAGATTCCTCCTCTACCTCCGCCACCGTTTTTCCCGAAAACTGCTCCAAAAGCCCTTTAATACATTTCAGTGAAACTAAAATAATGTGAAAAGGGTGAAGGGTGTGAAAAGGGTGAAGGGTTTTCACATTATTTTTATTAAAATAATATTAATAAATATGCACGTAAGTCTCTCCAACCACACTTGAGTGTAAGAAATAATAAAAACACAGATTAGTTATTGGTTTTAGGCAACCACCAGATGGCAGTATAACACTGCTTTTTAAATGATCTTGATTAATAATACAACTGTTGCCAGTACATATATATATATATAAGTCTACCCTACACTGGAATTCAGGATAAAGATTTTTTGTACATTTGTCTCTCTTGACCAATTCACCATGGAAATTATTATTATTATTAGTATTATTATTATTATTGTTATTATACTTTATGTGGCACCACAAGGGTTCTGCAGTGCCTTACAAAGTGCATAAACAGAAACAGTATGGCAAGACATGGACGTGGTTTAGAAACATGGCTGCATTAGCGCAGCGGCCATAATACCCAAATACAGTATACAGCGCAGCGGCAGCACTCGAAGGTTTGGTGCCGCAGTAGGTAGTGGGGAGGAGATAATGGTGTAAGGGGCAGATGTATTAAACCTGGAGAAGTGATAAAGCAGTGATAAGTGCAAGGTGATAAAGCACCAGCCAATCAGTTCCTAACTGTAAATTTACATATTGGAGCTGATTGGCTGGTGCGTTATTACCTTGCACTTATCACTGCACTTCTCCAGGCTTAATACATCCGCCCCTAAGTAACCTATGCTGTAGAAAAATTGTAATTATGCTTTTAATCATGTTGCAATATAGTCTATCTGTAAGTAATATCTATTAAGGTATATTTATATATAGTCCATATTAAAATAAAAATATTTGTCTGGTCCATCACGCTGGAACTAGATCAATGTGTCACTTAGTGATTATCTTACCTTGCGTTTACAAAACAAGATAATTCTTAAATCAAAATTTGTGACAGGTTGGAAATGTGCAAATACATTTATGACATTTTCAGATTTTTTTCAGAATAAATATATCTTATATTGACGGCTGTTTAGCCATTTATTACATATTATTTAACACTGTAGTGTAATTGTAGACCCCCTATCGTTGCGCCATCCCACTCTGTCCCCCCGTTTTTGACGAGGAGATCCGTTCTGCAGATGTGCATAATATAATGTTTAAATATTTTCAAAAATACTTTTTAAACTTTATTAAATAAAATAAAATAAATTTAAAAATACAATGTCATTAACGGTTTTGAAGGAAAAAATTTACAGTCAAGTGGTTAATACTGTACAGTATGTATGAGTTATGCAGAGTAAAACAAAGTTATCGAGTTGGAGTTTCCTTTAGACCTTTTCTTTACTCAGAATAAATAAAAACGATTGCCTATTATTAAGTATGCGGCTTCTCACTTAACGACCAGTCTGTTTAACAACCTAGTCATAGGAATGGAACTCGGTTCGTGAAGTGAGGAGCATCTGTATATAAATTGTGCGCGGACCCCCATTTTTTGTTTTTGGTTCAAATTAATTATCATGTTTTGGTTTAGGCAAAACCACCCTGAAGTGTATTGGTCCAGATTCGGTTTTTAGTTTCATTTAAAAATCGTAAAAAAAAAATCAATAGTCAATGATAAAAATTTATAAAAATCAATAAAATAGCAACAGTTTTGTCATTTTTGCAATCCGAAACCTGAAATTCGGATTTAAAATCCAAATTCCAAACCGATCCACATCTCTAATATAAATGAAACTTTGCATAAACACCTTAAATTTTCCGCTACAGAAGTATAGGCTTGGAGGAAATGTATTTTATCATAATGACACAGGATATAAGATACAAATATGTCCTGAAGGCATCAGTTCCTGTAACAACGTCTAATTTAATAAAACAAAATAAAATACTATAAACTATGCTGTTGTCACTAAAAAGTCAAATAATAAATACAAACACTTAAAAAAGCGAAACAGTTAAAAAGAAACAATAAATAAAACATAAATTAATAAAAACAGAACGAGTCCCACTTATTTGGAATTTGCAACGTGCTGCACTGCTTAAACACTTTCTCAGGTAGTTGAGAAAACCAGACAAACATGATGCAAAGAGCTTGCAATCTAAATAATTCACATACATTGAGGTCACCCCGGTCCCCTCACTAGTATTGGTACAGTATAATAAACTAGAGTCTAATTAAAACACTGCACACAGTCATTCCTACAATTAAAATGTGTGAATGAGATGTATGGACTAGTAATAACATGAATGTATATATGTGGGCAGAAAATAACAGAGTAAGCAAACATTCTTTATTTAAATAGTATATGATAGTCGCAGATTCCTCCAATTAACAAATAACCCCTTCCCCTCATTTTTACGCTTCCCTTTATATTTTGTGTGTGGGTGTATAAATGTGGAGAGAGATAAATGTGAGACAGATGTTACAGAGATAATACATAGATATTATTATACTGTTATTTATATAGCGCCCACCATATTGTGCAGTGGGTACAGAGCATATCAATCCCTGCTGGAGCTTACAACCTAAATTCTGGACCCCGCAGACATGCACATAGCACAGTTATACACACCGAATGTTCATTTTTGTAAAGTCAGAGGACATTGGAATGTGGGAGAAAAATGTAGCGCACAAAGGACACCCACGCAAACACAGTGAGAACATACAAACTCCGCACATATAGGACCTCTGGACCTATATGACTCACCACTATCAGCAATGTTAACCACTGCGCAACGGTGATGCCATAAACAAGTGCCTGTGGATGCGGTTAAGTTGTGATGATGTGGCAAGATTCCAAATAAGTGAGACTCATTCTGTTTTTATTATTTTCTTTTCTTTTTTTTAATTTTGATTCTCATTTTTACTTTTTAGGTGTTTGTATGTATTATGTGACTTTTCAGTGCCAACAGCCTAGTTACCATCAACCAGATTTTATAAAAATTAGTCTTTGTCTGTTTAGGAACTGGCTAGATCCAAGATATATTTGTGTCTTATATACTGTATCATTTAAAATAAAATACATTTCTTTTACACGTAAACTACTGTAGTGGACAGTTCTCCTTTTCTTGTGTGCACAGCTCACATGATGCGAGTATAGGAGGAGGCTGTCCAGTAGACAAAGTTCTAGTCATACACCATACACTTATATACACTAATGTCAGCGCCAGAGATATCTGGTATTGGACCCCTTGTGGTGCCATAAACATAAAGGATAATAATAATAATAATAATAATGATGATGATGCGATGATAGATAGATAGATAGATAGATAGATAGATAGATAGATAGATAGATAGATAGATAGATAGATAGATAGATATGGAAGAGAGAGGTAGAGAGATAAATAGATTGATAGATCGATAGATAGATATGGAAGAGATAGAGATAATTAGATAGATAGACAGACAGACAGACAGACAGACAGACAGACAGACAGACAGACAGATAGATAGATAGATAGATAGATAGATAGGATAGACAGACAATTACGATAGATAGATAGATAGATAGATAGATAGATAGATAGATAGATAGATAGATAGATAGATAGATAGAAACAGAATTTGTCAGCAGATAAGAACCACTTGGCCCATCTAGTCTGCCCCCTTTTTTTTATCTCTTACCTTAATTGATCCTTATTTCTTTGTAAGGATATCCTTATGTCTATCCCATGCATGTTTAAATTGCTCTACTGTCTTAGCCTCTACCTCCTCTGATGGGAGGCTATTCCACTTGTCCACTACCCTTTCTGTGAAGTAATTTTTCCGCAAATTTCCCCTGACCTCCCCCCCTCCAGTCTCAGTGCATGCCCTCGTGTCCTATTGCTTCTCTTCATTTGGAGAATGTTTCCCTCCTGGACTTTGTTAAAACCCTTGATATATTTGAAAGTTTCTTTCCCTTCTCTGCTCCAAACTATACATATTGAGATTTCTTAGTCTTTCTGGGTATGTTTTGTGATGTAGGCCATGCACCATTTTAGTTGCCCTCCTTTGTACAGTTTCTAATGTATTAATATCCTTTTGAAGATATGGCCTCCAGAATTGGACACAGTATTCTAGATGAGGCCGCACCAATGACCTATACAGTAGCATTATTACTTCTTTCTGCTGCTGATTCCTCTCCCAATGCAGCCAAGCATCTGACTAGCCTTCCTCATTGCTTTGTTACATTGCTTACCTGCCTTATGACAGATAGATAGATAGATAGATAGATAGATAGATAGATAGATAGATAGATAGATATGATATGATATAGAGAATAGATAGATAGATAGATAGATATAATATAGAGAATAGATAGATAGATAGATAGATAGATAGATAGATATGATACAGAGAATAAATAGATAGATAGATAGATAGATAGATAGAATATAGAGAATAGATAGATAGATAGATAGATAGATAGATAGATAGATAGATAGATAGATAGATAGATAGATAGATATTAGATCTATAGACAGATAGATCCCAGGGACTAGGATCTGTCTAGATAAAGAGGTCCCCTGGGTATAGGACTGGCACAATGCCCTAGCTGTCACTTGACACCCCCTTCCCAATTACCGCCCTGCAGCACAGAGCCTCTCAGACACCCTTGACTCCTGATTGATTGACATGCCCATGTTCCCTGGCCATACTCACAAGAACCCTTCTACTCATATAAACAAAGCTAATTGTCTACTGTTGTGTGATGAATAAGGACAAAGAGCCTCGCTGGGTGTAAGAGATAAGGAACAGCTTTTGATTTACAAAAAACGGGGACATAAAAATACTTAAGCGAGAACGGTGTCAGTAATTGCCTGTGTACGCAGTGTTTTGCTGGTGCAGAGAAGCTCTTGCTAATACATTATTATAAGTTGTACAGTCCTCTGCGTCCTGTGATAAAGGTAATTCCACTACATACCAAATAACATGAAGGTTCTATACAGATCTGTAAGCATTCTATACTGGCTACACACATATATATCATCCATCTGTCACATCGGCCACCACAACTGACTCACACGGAACAATGGCACGCAGAGAAATGTACATAACATGCAGACATAAAAGTACAATGTGGATCATACAATCATTTCATTTAACATTATTCTTCTTATTTAGCCCATAGAGGGATCTGTATTTATTTTGGTGTTTTGGCAAAGTGAGAATGCCTACCACAGCCTCCTGCCAGCCTGCGAGTACTCCAGAAACACACCGCATCCATCTGCCAGCCTGCGAGTACTCCAGAAACACACCGCATCCGTCTGCCAGCCTGCGAGTACTCCGGAAACACACCGCATCCATCTGCCAGCCCGCGAGCACTCCAGAAACACACCGCATCCGTCTGCCAGCCTGCGAGTACTCCGGAAACACACCGCATCCGTCTGCCAGCCTGCGAGTACTCCGGAAACACACCGCATCCATCTGCCAGCCCGCGAGCACTCCAGAAACACACCGCATCCATCTGCCAGCCTGCGAGTACTCCAGAAACACACCGCATCCGGCTGCCAGCCTGCGAGTACTCCGGAAACACACCGCATCCGTCTGCCAGCCTGCGAGTACTCCAGAAACACACCGCATCCATCTGCCAGCCTGCGAGTACTCCAGAAACACACCGCATCCTTCTGCCAGCCTGCGAGTACTCCAGAAACACACTGCATCCATCTGCCAGCCTGCGAGTACTCCAGAAACACACCGCATCCGGCTGCCAGCCTGCGAGTACTCCGGAAACACACCGCATCCGTCTGCCAGCCTGCGAGTACTCCAGAAACACACCGCATCCATCTGCCAGCCTGCGAGTACTCCAGAAACACACCGCATCCGGCTGCCAGCCTGTGAGTACTCCGGAAACACACCGCATCCGGCTGCCAGCCTGCGAGTACTCCGGAAACACACCGCATCCATCTGCCAGCCTGCGAGTACTCCAGAAACACACCGCATCCGGCTGCCAGCCTGCGAGTACTCCAGAAACACACCGCATCCGTCTGCCAGCCTGTGAGTACTCCGGAAACACACCGCATCCGGCTGCCAGCCTGCAAGTACTCCAGAAACACACCGCATCCGTCTGCCAGCCTGCGAGTACTCCAGAAACACACCGCATCCGTCTGCCAGCCTGCGAGTACTCCAGAAACACACCGCATCCATCTGCCAGCCTGCGAGTACTCCAGAAACACACCGCATCCGGCTGCCAGCCTGCGAGTACTCCAGAAACACACCGCATCCGTCTGCCAGCCTGCGAGTACTCCAGAAACACACCGCATCCGTCTGCCAGCCTGCGAGTACTCCAGAAACACACCGCATCCATCTGCTAGCCTGCGAGTACTCCTGAAACACACCGCATCCATCTGCCAGCCTGCGAGTACTCCAGAAACACACCACATCCGGCTGCCAGCCTGCGAGTACTCCAGAAACACACCGTATCCATCTGCCAGCCTGCGAGTACTCCGGAAACACACCGCATCCGTCTGCCAGCCTGCGAGTACTCCGGAAACACACCGCATCCGGCTGCCAGCCTGCGAGTACTCCAGAAACACACCACATCCATCTGCCAGCCTGCGAGTACTCCGGAAACACACCGCATCCGTCTGCCAGCCTGTGAGTACTCCGGAAACACACCGCATCCGTCTACCAGCCTGTGAGTACTCCGGAAACACACCGCATCCATCTGCCAGCCTGCGAGTACTCCAGAAACACACTGAATCCGTCTGCCAGCCTGCGAGTACTCCAGAAACACACCACAGCCGTCTGCCAGCCTGCGAATACTCAGGAAACACACCGCATCCATCTGCCAGCCTGCGAGTACTCCAGAAACACACCGCATCCGTCTGCCAGCCTGCGAGTACTCCAGAAACACACCGCATCCATCTGCCAGCCTGTGAGTACTCCGGAAACACACCGCAGCCGTCTGCCAGCCTGCGAGTACTCCGGAAGCACACCGCAGCCGTCTGCCAGCCTGCGAGTACTCCGGAAACACACCGCAGCCGTCTGCCAGCCTGCGAGTACTCCTGAAACACACCGCATCTATCTGCCAGCCTGCGAGTACTCTAGAAACACACCACATCCATCTGCCAGCCTGCGAGTACTCCAGAAACACACCGCATCCATCTGCCAGCCTGCGAGTACTCCGGAAACACACCGCAGCCGTCTGCCAGCCTGCGAGTACTCCTGAAACACACCGCATCTATCTGCCAGCCTGCGAGTACTCTAGAAACACACCACATCCATCTGCCAGCCTGCGAGTACTCCAGAAACACACCGCAGCCGTCTGCCAGCCTGCGAGTACTCCAGAAACACACCACATAAGTCTGCCAGCCTGCGAGTACTCCGGAAACACACTGCATCCGTCTGCCAGCCTGCGAGTACTCCGGAAACACACCGCATCCGTCTGCCAGCCTGCGAGTACTCCAGAAACACACCGCATCCGTCTGCCAGCCCTGCGAGTACTCCAGAAACACACCGCATCCGTCTGCCAGCCTGCGAGTACTCCAGAAACACACCGCATCCATCTGCCAGCCTGTGAGTACTCCAGAAACACACCGCATCCGTCTGCCAGCCTGCGAGTACTCCAGAAACACACCGCATCCGTCTGCCAGCCTGTGAGTACTCCAGAAACACACCGCATCCGTCTGCCAGCCTGCGAGTACTCTAGAAACACACCGCATCTGTCTGCCAGCCTGCGAGTACTCCGGAAACACACCGCATCCATCTGCCAGCCTGCGAGTACTCCAGAAACGCACCGCAGCCGTCTGCCAGCCTGCGAGTACTCCAGAAACACACCGCAGCCGTCTGCCAGCCTGCGAGTACTCCAGAAACACACCGCATCCATCTGCCAGCCTGCGAGTACTCCAGAAACACACCGCATCCATCTGCCAGCCTGTGAGTACTCCGGAAACACACCGCATCCGTCTGCCAGCCTGCGAGTACTCCAGAAACACACAGCAGCCGTCTGCCAGCCTGCGAGTACTCCGGAAACACACCGCATTCATCTGCCAGCCTGTGAGTACTCCAGAAACACACCGCATCCATCTGCCAGCCTGTGAGTACTCCGGAAACACACCGCATTCATCTGCCAGCCTGTGAGTACTCCAGAAACACACCGCATCCATCTGCCAGCCTGTGAGTACTCCGGAAACACACCGCATCCATCTGCCAGCCTGTGAGTACTCCGGAAACACACCGCAGCCGTCTGCCAGCCTGCGAGTACTCCGGAAACACACCGCATCCGTCTGCCAGCCTGTGAGTACTCCGGAAACACACCGCATCCGTCTGCCAGCCTGCGAGTACTCCAGAAACACACCGCAGCCATCTGCCAGCCTGTGAGTACTCCGGAAACACACCGCAGCCGTCTGCCAGCCTGCGAGTACTCCGGAAACACACCGCAGCCGTCTGCCAGCCTGCGAGTACTCCGGAAACACACCGCATCCATCTGCCAGCCCGCAAGCACTCCAGAAACACACCGCATCCGTCTGCCAGCCTGCGAGTACTCCGGAAACATACTGCATCCGTCTGCCAGCCTGCGAGTACTCTAGAAACACACCGCAGCCGCCTGTGAGTACTCCGGAAACACACAGCATCCGTCTGCCAGCCCGCGAGTACTCCGGAAACACACCGCATCCGTCTGCCAGCCTGCGAGTACTCCAGAAACACACCGCAGCCGCCTGCGAGTACTCCGGAAACACACCGCATCCGTCTGCCGGCCTGCAAATACTCCAGAAACACACCGCATCCGTCTGCCAGCCTGCGAGTACTCCAGAAACACACCGCATCCATCTGCCAGCCTGCGAGTACTCCAGAAACACACCGCATCCATCTGCCAGCCTGCGAGTACTCCAGAAACACACCGCAGCCGTCTGCCAGCCTGCGAGTACTCCAGAAACACACCGCATCCATCTGCCAGCCTGCGAGTACTCCAGAAACACACCGCATCCATCTGCCAGCCTATGAGTACTCCGGAAACACACCGCATCCATCTGCCAGCCTGTGAGTACTCCGGAAACACACCGCAGCCGTCTGCCAGCCTGCGAGTACTCCGGAAACACACCGCAGCCGTCTGCCAGCCTGCGAGTACTCCGGAAACACACCGCAGCCGTCTGCCAGCCTGCGAGTATTCCTGAAACACACCGCATCTATCTGCCAGCCTGCGAGTACTCTAGAAACACACCACATCCATCTGCCAGCCTGCGAGTACTCCAGAAACACACCGCATCCGTCTGCCAGCCTGCGAGTACTCCGGAAACACACCGCAGCCGTCTGCCAGCCTGCGAGTACTCCTGAAACACACCGCATCTATCTGCCAGCCTGCGAGTACTCTAGAAACACACCACATCCATCTGCCAGCCTGCGAGTACTCCAGAAACACACCGCAGCCGTCTGCCAGCCTGCGAGTACTCCAGAAACACACCGCATCCATCTGCCAGCCTGTGAGTACTCCGGAAACACACCGCATCCATCTGCCAGCCTGCGAGTACTCCAGAAACACACCACATAAGTCTGCCAGCCTGCGAGTACTCCGGAAACACACCGCATCCGTCTGCCAGCCTGCGAGTACTCCGGAAACACACCGCATCCGTCTGCTAGCCCTGCGAGTACTCCAGAAACACACCGCATCCATCTGCCAGCCTGCGAGTACTCCAGAAACACACCGCATCCATCTGCCAGCCTGTGAGTACTCCAGAAACACACCGCATCCGTCTGCCAGCCTGCGAGTACTCCAGAAACACACCGCATCCGTCTGCCAGCCTGTGAGTACTCCAGAAACACACCGCATCCGTCTGCCAGCCTGCGAGTACTCTAGAAACACACCGCATCTGTCTGCCAGCCTGCGAGTACTCCGGAAACACACCGCATCCATCTGCCAGCCTGCGAGTACTCCAGAAACGCACCGCAGCCGTCTGCCAGCCTGCGAGTACTCCAGAAACACACCGCAGCCGCCTGCGAGTACTCCGGAAACACACCGCATCCGTCTGCCGGCCTGCAAATACTCCAGAAACACACCGCATCCGTCTGCCAGCCTGCGAGTACTCCAGAAACACACCGCATCCATCTGCCAGCCTGCGAGTACTCCAGAAACACACCGCATCCATCTGCCAGCCTGCGAGTACTCCAGAAACACACCGCAGCCGTCTGCCAGCCTGCGAGTACTCCAGAAACACACCGCATCCATCTGCCAGCCTGCGAGTACTCCAGAAACACACCGCATCCATCTGCCAGCCTATGAGTACTCCGGAAACACACCGCATCCATCTGCCAGCCTGTGAGTACTCCGGAAACACACCGCAGCCGTCTGCCAGCCTGCGAGTACTCCGGAAACACACCGCAGCCGTCTGCCAGCCTGCGAGTACTCCGGAAACACACCGCAGCCGTCTGCCAGCCTGCGAGTATTCCTGAAACACACCGCATCTATCTGCCAGCCTGCGAGTACTCTAGAAACACACCACATCCATCTGCCAGCCTGCGAGTACTCCAGAAACACACCGCATCCGTCTGCCAGCCTGCGAGTACTCCGGAAACACACCGCAGCCGTCTGCCAGCCTGCGAGTACTCCTGAAACACACCGCATCTATCTGCCAGCCTGCGAGTACTCTAGAAACACACCACATCCATCTGCCAGCCTGCGAGTACTCCAGAAACACACCGCAGCCGTCTGCCAGCCTGCGAGTACTCCAGAAACACACCGCATCCATCTGCCAGCCTGTGAGTACTCCGGAAACACACCGCATCCATCTGCCAGCCTGCGAGTACTCCAGAAACACACCACATAAGTCTGCCAGCCTGCGAGTACTCCGGAAACACACCGCATCCGTCTGCCAGCCTGCGAGTACTCCGGAAACACACCGCATCCGTCTGCTAGCCCTGCGAGTACTCCAGAAACACACCGCATCCATCTGCCAGCCTGCGAGTACTCCAGAAACACACCGCATCCATCTGCCAGCCTGTGAGTACTCCAGAAACACACCGCATCCGTCTGCCAGCCTGCGAGTACTCCAGAAACACACCGCATCCGTCTGCCAGCCTGTGAGTACTCCAGAAACACACCGCATCCGTCTGCCAGCCTGCGAGTACTCTAGAAACACACCGCATCTGTCTGCCAGCCTGCGAGTACTCCGGAAACACACCGCATCCATCTGCCAGCCTGCGAGTACTCCAGAAACGCACCGCAGCCGTCTGCCAGCCTGCGAGTACTCCAGAAACACACCGCAGCCGTCTGCCAGCCTGCGAGTACTCCAGAAACACACCGCATCCATCTGCCAGCCTGCGAGTACTCCAGAAACACACCGCATCCATCTGCCAGCCTGTGAGTACTCCGGAAACACACCGCATCCGTCTGCCAGCCTGCGAGTACTCCAGAAACACACAGCAGCCGTCTGCCAGCCTGCGAGTACTCCGGAAACACACCGCATTCATCTGCCAGCCTGTGAGTACTCCAGAAACACACCGCATCCATCTGCCAGCCTGTGAGTACTCCGGAAACACACCGCATTCATCTGCCAGCCTGTGAGTACTCCAGAAACACACCGCATCCATCTGCCAGCCTGTGAGTACTCCGGAAACACACCGCATCCATCTGCCAGCCTGTGAGTACTCCGGAAACACACCGCAGCCATCTGCCAGCCTGCGAGTACTCCGGAAACACACCGCATCCATCTGCCAGCCTGTGAGTACTCCGGAAACACACCGCATCCGTCTGCCAGCCTGCGAGTACTCCAGAAACACACCGCAGCCATCTGCCAGCCTGTGAGTACTCCGGAAACACACCGCAGCCGTCTGCCAGCCTGCGAGTACTCCGGAAACACACCGCAGCCGTCTGCCAGCCTGCGAGTACTCCGGAAACACACCGCATCCATCTGCCAGCCCGCGAGCACTCCAGAAACACACCGCATCCGTCTGCCAGCCTGCGAGTACTCCGGAAACATACTGCATCCGTCTGCCAGCCTGCGAGTACTCTAGAAACACACCGCAGCCGCCTGTGAGTACTCCGGAAACACACAGCATCCGTCTGCCAGCCCGCGAGTACTCCGGAAACACACCGCATCCGTCTGCCAGCCTGCGAGTACTCCAGAAACACACCGCAGCCGCCTGCGAGTACTCCGGAAACACACCGCATCCGTCTGCCGGCCTGCAAGTACTCCAGAAACACACCGCATCCGTCTGCCAGCCTGCGAGTACTCCAGAAACACACCGCATCCATCTGCCAGCCTGCGAGTACTCCAGAAACACACCGCATCCATCTGCCAGCCTGCGAGTACTCCAGAAACACACCGCAGCCGTCTGCCAGCCTGCGAGTACTCCAGAAACACACCGCATCCATCTGCCAGCCTGCGAGTACTCCAGAAACACACCGCATCCATCTGCCAGCCTGTGAGTACTCCGGAAACACACCGCATCCGTCTGCCAGCCTGCGAGTACTCCAGAAACACACCGCAGCCGTCTGCCAGCCTGCGAGTACTTCGGAAACACACCGCATTCATCTGCCAGCCTGTGAGTACTCCAGAAACACACCGCATCCATCTTCCAGCCTGTGAGTACTCCGGAAACACACCGCATTCATCTGCCAGCCTGTGAGTACTCCAGAAACACACCGCATCCATCTGCCAGCCTGTGAGTACTCCGGAAACACACCGCATCCATCTGCCAGCCTGTGAGTACTACGGAAACACACCGCAGCCGTCTACCAGCCTGCGAGTACTCCGGAAACACACCGCATCCGTCTGCCAGCCTGTGAGTACTCCGGAAACACACCGCATCCGTCTGCCAGCCTGCGAGTACTCCAGAAACACACCGCAGCCATCTGCCAGCCTGTGAGTACTCCGGAAACACACCGCATCCATCTGCCAGCCCGCGAGCACTCCAGAAACACACCGCATCCGTCTGCCAGCCTGCGAGTACTCCGGAAACATACTGCATCCGTCTGCCAGCCTGCGAGTACTCTAGAAACACACCGCAGCCGCCTGCGAGTACTCCGGAAACACAAAGCATCCGTCTGCCAGCCCGCGAGTACTCCGGAAACACACCGCATCCGTCTGCCAGCCTGCGAGTACTCCAGAAACACACCGCAGCCGCCTGCGAGTACTCCGGAAACACACCGCATCCGTCTGCCAGCCTGCAAGTACTCCAGAAACACACCGCATCCGTCTGCCAGCCTGCGAGTACTCCAGAAACACACCGCAGCCGCCTTCGAGTACTCCAGAAACACACCGCAGCCGCCTGCGAGTACTCCAGAAACACACTGAAGCCGCCTGCCAGCCTGCGAGTACTCCGGAAACACACCGCATCCGTCTGCCAGCCTGCGAGTACTCCAGAAACACACCGCATCCGTCTGCCAGCCCTGCGAGTACTCCAGAAACACACCGCAGCCGCCTTCGAGTACTCCAGAAACACACCGCAGCCGCCTGCGAGTACTCCAGAAACACACTGAAGCCGCCTGCCAGCCTGCGAGTACTCCAGAAACACACCGCAGCCGTCTGCCAGCCTGCGAGTACTCCAGAAACACACCGCATCCATCTGCCAGCCTGCGAGTACTCCAGAAACACACCACATCCATCTGCCAGCCTGTGAGTACTCCGGAAACACACCGCATCCGTCTGCCAGCCTGCGAGTACACCAGAAACACACCGCAGCCGTCTGCCAGCCTGCGAGTACTCCGGAAACACACCGCATTCATCTGCCAGCCTGTGATTACTCCAGAAACACACCGCATCCATCTGCCAGCCTGTGAGTACTCCGGAAACACACCGCATTCATCTGCCAGCCTGTGAGTACTCCAGAAACACACCGCATCCATCGGCCAGCCTGTGAGTACTCCGGAAACACACCGCATCCGTCTGCCAGCCTGTGAGTACTCCGGAAACACACCGCAGCCGTCTGCCAGCCTGCGAGTACTCCGGAAACACACCGCATCCATCTGCCAGCCCGCGAGCACTCCAGAAACACACCGCATCCGTCTGCCAGCCTGCGAGTACTCCGGAAACATACTGCATCCGTCTGCCAGCCTGCGAGTACTCTAGAAACACACCGCAGCCGCCTGCGAGTACTCCGGAAACACACAGCATCCGTCTGCCAGCCCGCGAGTACTCCGGAAACACACCGCATCCGTCTGCCAGCCTGCGAGTACTCCAGAAACACACCGCAGCCGCCTGCGAGTACTCCGGAAACACACCGCATCCGTCTGCCAGCCTGCAAGTACTCCAGAAACACACCGCATCCGTCTGCCAGCCTGCGAGTACTCCAGAAACACACCGCAGCCGCCTGCGAGTACTCCAGAAACACACCGCAGCCGCCTGCGAGTACTCCAGAAACACACCGCATCCGTCTGCCAGCCTGCTAGTACTCAGGGGCGTATCTAGAGAGGAAGGAACCTGTGTGCAGTCTCCGGGTGTGGGCCCCCTCCTCTCCCGTCCCATAGCCGGCAGCAGTGCTGTTTGTGCTCTGTCTGAGCGCTAGAGACAGTCTACAGCGCATTCGCGAGTCTCCAAAAAAATGGTGCAGCGGCCCTTTTTGTGGAGACCTGCGCATGCGCTGTAGTCTCTGGCAATGTGCCAGAGTCTCTAGTGCTCAGACAGAGCACTAACAGCGCTGCTGCGGCTGCCGGCTACGGGACATGGGAGAGGAGGGTACCCACACCCGAACACCAGAAAGGTAACTATATAGAAGAAATGGGTGCAGTGTGTGCTGTGTGGGCACACACTGCACCCATTGTAGATACGCCACTGCGAGTACTCCAGAAACACACCGCAGCCGCCTGCGAGTAATCTGGAAACACACCACAGCCGCCTGCCAGCCTGTGAGTACTCTAGAAACACACTGAAGCCGCCTGCCAGCCTGTGAGTACTCTAGAAACACACCGCATCCGTCTGCCAGGCTGCGAGTACTCCAGAAACACACTGCATCCATCTGCCAGCCTGCGAGTACTCCAGAAACACACTGCATCCGTCTGCCAGCCTGCGAGTACTCCAGAAACACACCACATCTGTCTGCCAGCCTGCAAGTACTCCAGAAACACACCGCATCTGTCTGCCAGCCTGCGAGTACTCCAGAAACACACCACATCCGTCTACCAGCCTGCGAGTACTCCAGAAACATACCGCATCCGTCTGCCAGCCTGCGAGTACTCCAGAAACACACTGCATCCGTCTGCCAGCCTGTGAGTACTCCGGAAACACACCGCATCTGTCTGCCAGCCTGCGAGTATTCCAACAACACACTGCATCTGTCTGCCAGCCTGCGAGTACTCCGGAAAAACCCTGCAGCCTTCTGCCAACCTGCGAGTACTCCAGAAACACACCGCATCCGTCTGCCAGCCTGCGAGTATTCCAGAAACACACCGCATCCATCTGCCAGCCTGCGAGTACTCCAGAAACACACCGCAGCCGTCTGCCAGCCTGCGAGTACTCCAGAAACACACCGCATCCATCTGCCAGCCTGTGAGTACTCCAGAAACACACCGCATCCATGTGCCAGCCTGCGAGTACTCCAGAAACACACCGCATCCATCTGCCAGCCTGCGAGTACTCCAGAAACACACCGCATCCATCTGCCAGCCTGCGAGTACTCTAGAAACACACCGCATCCGTCTGCCAGCCTGCGAGTACTCCAGAAACACACCGCATCCATCTGCCAGCCTGCGAGTACTCCAGAAACACACCGCATCCGTCTGCCAGCCTGCGAGTACTCCAGAAACACACCGCATCCATCTGCCAGCCTGCGAGTACTCCAGAAACACACCGCATCCGTCTGCCAGCCTGCGAGTACTCCAGAAACACACCGCATCCGTCTGCCAGCCTGCGAGTACTCCAGAAACACACCGCATCTGTCTGCCAGCCTGCGAGTACTCCAGAAACACACCGCATCCGTCTGCCAGCCTGCGAGTACTCCAGAAACACACCGCATCCGTCTGCCAGCCTGCGAGTACTCCAGAAACACACCGCATCCGTCTGCCAGCCTGCGAGTACTCCAGAAACACACCGCATCCGTCTGCCAGCCTGCGAGTACTCCAGAAACACACCGCATCCGTCTGCCAGCCTGTGAGTACTCCGGAAACACACCGCATCCGTCTGCCAGCCTGCGAGTACTCTAGAAACACACCGCATCCGTCTGCCAGCCTGTGAGTACTCCGGAAACACACCGCATCTGTCTGCCAGCCTGCGAGTACTCTAGAAACACACCGCATCCGTCTGCCAGCCTGCGAGTACTCTAGAAACTCACCGCATCCATCTGCCAGCCTGCGAGCACTCCAGAAACACACCGCATCTGTCTGCCAGCCTGCGAGTACTCTAGAAACTCACCACATCCGCCTGTCAGCCTGCAAGTACTCCAGAAACACACAGCATCCATCTGCCAGCCTGCGAGTACTCTAGAAACTCACCACATCCGCCTGTCAGCCTGCAAGTACTCTAGATACACACCGCATCCATCTGCCAGCCTGCAAGTACTCCAGAAACTCACCACATCCGCCTGCCAGCCTGCAAGTACTCCAGAAACACACCGCATCCATCTGCCAGCCTGCAAGTACTCCAGAAACACACCGCATCCATCTGCCAGCCTGCAAGTACTCTAGAAACACACCGCAGCCGCCTGCCAGCCTGCAAGTACTTTAGAAACACACTTCGCAGCCTGTGAGTACTCCAGAAACACACCACAGCAATCTGCCAGCCTGCGAGTACTCCAGAAACACACCGCATCTATCTGCCAGCCTGCGAGTACTCTAGAAACACACCGCATCCGTCTGCCAGCCTGCGAGTACTCTAGAAACTCACCACATCCGCCTGTCAGCCTGCAAGTACTCCAGAAACACACAGCATCCATCTGCCAGCCTGCAAGTACTCCAGAAACTCACCACATCCGCCTGTCAGTCTGCAAGTACTCCAGAAACACACCGCATCCATCTGCCAGCCTGCAAGTACTCTAGAAACACACCGCAGCCGCCTGCCAGCCTGCAAGTACTCTAGAAACACACTTCGCAGCCTGTGAGTACTCCAGAAACACACCACAGCAATCTGCCAGCCTGCGAGTACTCCAGAAACACACCGCAGCCGTCTGCCAGCCTGCGAGTACTCCAGAAACACACCACAGCATCCGGCCAGCCTGCCATTACTCTAGAAACACACCGCAGTTGTCTGCCAGCCTGCGAGTACTCCAGAAACACACCACAGCCTCCTGCCAGCCTGCCAGTACTCTAGAAACACACCACAGCCTCTTGCCAGCCTGCGAGTACTCTAGAAACACACTGCAGCCGTCTGCCAGCCTGCAAGTACTCCAGAAACACACCGGACCCTGTCTGCCAGCCTGCGAGTACTCCAGAAACACACCATTCCTTTATGCAAGTTGGCATCACTCGGCCTAAAAGGGTTCTGTGCTGGAATATTGGACAGGAATAGAGACACACACCTAGGTATGAGGAACACGTAGGGGCTGATACAGATGGACATGGCTGCAGTTGCATCTGCAACTATACATTAATGCCACTACAAAGCCCTTCCCCTGTGAACAAATGTGTGCCCGAATGTGCAAGGACTAAGATGCCCACGTGCAGCGTCCAGATGCTGCATTTCCGCCCACTGTGTCTTCCGCACCATTGGAATTTGCGCCATCCATATGGTAGGTGCAGTTTCTCCATTGGGCCTCCTAGGTGATCGGTATGCATCCACTTCCATCCACACTCCCATCAGACGCTGCCTCTGCAAGCACCGGATTTGCCATCCCCATTTGTGTGCATATCGGCACTGGGTCTACTTCTAAATCAGCCCAATAATGTAGTCAGATTAGCGTTGGCCACTGTCCATAAATGGCTAGCAACCATCGATGGTCCGATGTAAAGGCAAGTGTTTTCACCCTTGAGTAGGCCTCCATTTGTAAACAGTGGTGGCATCCCCGATGGTGAACTGTTATGCGTTTCTTACTGATGGTGGGAAACCATCGCCCATCAATGGCAGATCTGTCAGTGGTCATCACTGAGGCAGATTGTTAATCTGCACAATTTAATTTCAACATATCACTCATTCCATATGAGCCAAGTCACTCATCATCTCAGCTCCCTTACCGATCATAATAAAATCTCCTACTTACTTCCTGTGACTGACTTTACTGTTCCATTAATATCAGTGTTTACTCCGTGTCGCTCAGTGAATCACTCAGGGCTGGCAGTTACAGAGCCTATAAATGGGCATAATCGTGCAGGGTATACATCACCTCAGGGACTCCGGTTCATCAAACCGTTGAGAAGAGTTTGAAGTATATTATTCTGAAGTATATTATTCACACTAATGCTACAGTAAGCTTCACTCTACAGCATATTTATGCAGATGGATCATTGGCTCTAATTCCGAGTCGCACGCCAAGCGCCAGCAATCGCAGCCACAGCATGCGTTACAGAGATGAATACTGGACATACTGTAGTTGCAGCTGCTTTTGACGCAGACCCTTTTTGCTTATGCCGCGGTTGATGGTCTTCCTACTAAGACGCCCACCTCGCTATGCGTATTAGGACGCACCTTCGACGATTGCACCAACGCTATGGTAGAGCAGATTCTCCACCTGCACATGGCCGCCTGCGTCAGTGCGGTTTAGGCGCAGTTACTGTCCGTGACATGCCCGGGTCTGGCTAGCGACATCTCTCTGCGTGCCATTTTCATCTGCGTCTTTGAGCGGTAGCCATTGTAACATGTACAAAGTGCGCAGACTGAAAATACTGTTTGCATCCGACATCACCTCCACATCCACCTCTGAATTAGGCCCACAGTCCGCCATTTTTGTCTGTGGTGGGGTGAGGGGGGGGGGACCAATATCCATGAGATTGGAGCCTATTGGTCCTTCTTACCTCATGCTTTTTAATTTAAGTAGCTCAGTAGTGTCACTGGTTCCTAGTAAATCTAATACACTGCACTCTCAAGCATATTGGCTGACCAAACAAAATGGCTGCCGCCCTCTTGTGTAGTTTCTACTTAGAATTGATGGAACAAATAAAAGTGAATTGCGGGTACTTACTGGTTTGACGGTAACTGTTCTGTACAACATATCACTATTTAAAGTCCGCGGGGATGTGAGAATGAGACTAATAATCAGGGGCGGAACATGGACTCGCTCCTCGTGGGCGGGTTCTACTCTTCTGATCATACTGTATGTGGAGGCAGAGCATGTGCAGTGATGCCCTGAGAGTTGATGAGGAGAGCGTAAGCTTCTGGGGTTATCCCAAAATTGTCACATCGTCTGCGAAACTGCTAATACAGATTAATAATGCCTTCCTAGAAGTTACAGCTCCATTTAACTCTTGTATATTTTATTTTATGTCCACTGCAAGCTCCAGGTGCTCCTCTAACTAGAGATGACTATCGGTTGTACAGCTAGCCAAACTCTTGGAAATTTCTTTTGTTTTCTACAAAACTTGCTTGAAGGTGACTTGTGCGTCCCTCAGTGAGTGTCTATTCATTCTAAACAGTGGCGGATCTTGCCACGGGCAAGCAGGACTTTTGCCCAGGGCGCCGCCCACCAGAGGGCGCCGGCGCCATCCGGAGGGCGCCGCACCATGGCAAGATCCGCCACTGTGCAGTGTGCCCCCCAGCAGTGCACCCCCGCTGTGCCCCCCCCCCCCACCGCTGTGAGAAGTTTCCCTTCGTGGCGCTGGTGTGTCCCCCCCCCCCGCAGTGAATGGAATCAGATGCTAAGCGTCTAGTTTCCCTTCATGGAGAGGACCTTTGCTGTGTGGTGCGCGATGACGTAATCGCGCACCGCACAACATTGTGGCACAGACGCTAGGGGTCATAATTGACCTCTAGTGCATATGCTGTGCTATGGGAGAGACGTCATGACTGACGTCTCTCCCATAGATCCGAGGAGAAGAGTGGCGCCAGCGGAGGTCTGCAGGTCTGGAATTAGGAGCGGGGTATAGTAAGTATACTTTGTTGTTTTTTTTCCTTTCAGCGGTGCTACAAATGGGGGCGTGACTGGCCACGCCCCTGTATTAAGCCACGCCCCTATATTTTGCCCGGGGCGCCACAAGGGCAAGAACCGGCCCTGATTCTGAATGACCGCATTGCCCTGTTTTTGCGGCTATGAGTTGACAGGGACCACAGTCTGATCCTTTGAACCACTTCTGTCATATTCATTCTTCTGGACGTGGCCAGCAATTGGAACATTCGACGGCTGATCCAGGCAAATGGTCCCATCAAATCACGTATTGGATCCAGTCCTCATCAGTTACTTGTGTTGATATTGTGCCCTAAAAGACCCTGTGTTAACCCTGCTTGGTCTGTATATAGATGTAGATTTAATGGCCAATATATTAGGTACACCTATTAATGCACATATCAACTAAGCCAATTATATGGTTGCAAGACTTTGGGGTATATTCAATTAGGGTCGAAAGTTGCCGTCTGTCGAAAAGTGGGCAGTTTTCGACTTTTTAAGGTCGAATCGTGATTCGAACTATTCAATCCCAGCTGTTTTAATTCGACAAGTTGGGGAATTTGACTTGTCGAATAGTACGTGAATCGGCGGTATAGCTGCCGATTCACGTACTTTTGAGTGAAACGGGGCCAAATTCAACAGAATTTGGCCCAGTTTCCGACCATCTCAGTCCGACATAAAAAAATGTCGACCTGAGATGTGGGACCTTACAGGAGGAAAGGGGGGAGAGCCGCGGGGAGACGGGGGGAGACGCGGGCATACGGGGGAGATCAGCACTACAGCGCTGCAGCAGGATGTCTCACAGCTGCGCCGCTCACGGCAGCGTCCACCCGGCTCCAGCAAGTGAGGTCACGCTTGCTGGAGCCGGGTGGACACTGCCGCGAGGTCTGGCGGATCTGAGACATCCTTCTGCAGCACTGCTGTAGCGCTGCTCTCCTCTATCTGCCCGCGGCTGTCCCCGCTGCCCCCCCCCCCTCTCCTCCGCTCACAGGTCTCATCTCAATTCGACTTTTTTTAAAGTCGGATTGAGATGGGATTGAATAGGGGTTGTCGGATCCATTCCGACAAATGCATGTCGGAAAGGATCCGACCCTAATTGAATATACCCCTTTGTATAAAAGCATGCCGACATGGTCAAGAGGTTCAGTTGTTATCCCCACCCAACTCCAGAAATGGGAAGAAAAGAGATCTAAGAATGTTTTCACTGAGCGTTGATACCATTCTGGGTGGTTTGAGTATCCAAATGGCCACCGAAGTGTATCTCTGCTCTATTTCTATGTTGAACCTTCCACTTATTTTCTTTAGGTAAATCTCGCTAAGCAGCCATCTAACACTGTCATAGCGCATGGTCTATTTCAACCTGTGATTCACATAAGCACAATTACTGTTTATGACCAGCGTAGTTTATCAGGTGCAGCCCCATAACCCGGCCTGTCAGTCCATAGGCACGCCAAAAGATACCGCACACATTTAGGCAGTGCAATGCATACCAGACCCAGCTTATAGAGAAGGCTAAATGAATAGGCCCTAGTGTCTTGTGTGACCTCCTACAGCTATATGATGCATTCTAGGCCTGTAATATATGCAGGGAGAGATCTACTGACTGCCGCTGAGTCACATCTCACAGAACAGTGTATTTCTGTTCTAACGTTACAGGAGAGGGTCAGCAAAATGAAATATCCTTATTACATTAGAATAAATTCAATTACAATGAAACATTCGTTATTTCAAAAATATATATCAGGTCAATAAAGCTTTTTCCGTTGAAAAAATACACTAAAAAAACAAGACTGCTGAAAGTTACGAGGGAAGATTTGTTGAAAAGACAGGCAAGTTATTATTCTAACATGCTATTCATCATATGGCCACCGGGGGCACTGTTTTATTGCTAATGGTGGTTTCATTGGTCTGGTGTCAAAGTAGGAGCCATTCAGTTAGGTGCATGTTGCTTCCCACATCATTTAAGGCAGGTAAAGTGTTGGGACAAATTTCATTATAAGGCCCATGTCTTGCAATAGGATTACCACTGACTACCCCTTAGCTGGCTGAAACTGATATTAGGACCTTTATGCTATATAATTGCTTCAAATAAGTTAGACTTAGTCACAGACAACTGTTGGTGCTGATCCTTCCCGCTCTCTCCTGTTGGGATTATTGATTACAATCTTATTACTTATTCAGTTATCTGAGTGGTGTGTTAGTGCATGTGACAGAGGCAGTGACATGATGTGAGGAGGGGAATGAAGGCAGCAGGAAGCCACAGACTGAGAGTTATATAGTGGGAGGAGCAGGATCCCCAGCAGCACAGAGTATATCAGGAGATGAGTGATGTTTCAGTGAGGACAGGGCTGCATGTGACAGAGGCAGTGACATGACGTAAGGAGGGGAATGAAGGCAGCAGGAAGCCACAGACTGAGAGTTATATAGTGGAAGGAGCAGGGTCCCCAGCAGCACAGAGTATATCAGGAGATGAGTGATGTTTCAGTGAGGACAGGGCTGCATGTGACAGAGGCAGTGACATGATGTAAGGAGGGGAATGAAGGCAGCAGGAAGCCACAGACTGAGAGTTATATAGTGGAAGGAGCAGGGTCCCCAGCAGCACAGAGTATATCAGGAGATGAGTGATGTGTCAGTGAGGACAGGGCTGCATGTGACAGGGGCAGTGACATGATGTGAGCAGGGGAGTGGAGGCAGCAGGAAGCCACAGACTGAGAGTTATATAGTGGGAGGAGCAGGGTCCCCAGCAGCACAGAGTATATCAGGAGAGGAGTGATGTTTCAGTGAGGACAGGGCTGCATGTGACAGGGGCAGTGACATGATGTGAGCAGGGGAGTGGAGGCAGCAGGAAGCCACAGACTGAGAGTTATATAGTGGGAGGAGCAGGGTCCCCAGCAGCACAGAGTATATCAGGAGATGAGTGATATGTCAATGAGGACAGGGCTGCATGTGACAGGGGCAGTGACATGATGTGAGCAGGGGAGTGGAGGCAGCAGGAAGCCACAGACTGAGAGTTATATAGTGGGAGGAGCAGGGTCCCCAGCAGCACAGAGTATATCAGGAGATGAGTGATATGTCAGTGAGGACAGGGCTGCATGTGACAGGGGCAGTGACATGATATGAGGAGGGGAATGGAGGCAGCAGGAAGCCACAGACTGAGAGTTATATAGTGGGAGGAGCAGGGTCCCCAGCAGCACAGAGTATATCAGGAGATGAGTGATATGTCAGTGAGGACAGGGCTGCATGTGACAGGGGCAGTGACATGATGTGAGCAGGGGAGTGGAGGCAGCAGGAAGCCAGATACTGAGGGTTACATTTTATTTTGAATACAAATATTAATTGTTTATATAATACGGAGCTTCTTCCGGATTGATATTATTTGTGCATATGTACATATATTATTGTGCTCATCAGATATTACAGATAGCTATGGCCTAGGCTCCTGTTACACAGATGCAGGAAGACTGTGATGGAAGTTACACCAGTCTGTATTATACTAAATTCATACATTCACCATACAGGGTCAGCAATCATGTAATTATTCTGCAGCGGTAGCATCATACCCAAGAGTTTTCTCATAATGAACCGTAAATTGAAAGAAGACGGTTATTATCATTATACTGAAATAAACAGATTTCTATATTAGACGTATATTAGAAAAATAACCAGTTCCTCTGTAATGTGGCATAATATGCTGCTGCACCGTGGCTCTGACAGAAGAGACACCCAGCAGCTGCAGTAAGTGGCCGGGGAGTAAGTCCCCCCGCGTGGGCGCTGCGATACGCCCAGTAATTTGTTAAGCAGAGCACTAACTGTCGGGGACTGGGGTGGAGGGAGATGTCAGGAGGCTTCATGTAGAGAGCTGGCACTGGATGGAGAAGTAACTAACTCCTATACGCAAAGGAGTCTGGGACAGATGGAATTTTAATAAATTAGACCTGTCGTTCACAGGGATTTCCTAGGGAGCAGGCAGGGTGAGGAAGGAGCGCGGCGAGCTTTGTGCCGGGAAGTAAAGTACCATAGGAAAATGTAGAAGACTATTTATTTTCCCGCTCCCTTGTAAAGTAATCACATTGCTCTGCACTCGTGTATGTCATTCTACACAGCACGCTACACAGAATATCTGTATATGATAATGGAATGGGTTTCCACGGCCGAGCAGCTGCATGCAAGCCTCACATCACCGAGTCCAATGACAAGCGTCGGATGGAGTGGTGTAAAGAACACGGACACTGGACTGTGGAGCAGTGGGAACGTGTTCTGTGGAGTGACCAATCACGATTCTCTGTTTGGCAGTCATGTGAGCGAGTCTGGGTTTGGCAGATACCGGGAGAACGTTACCTGACTACGTTATGCCAACTGTGAAGTTTGGTGGAGGAGGGATACTGGTATGGGGCTGTGGTTCAGGGTTTGGGCTTGGCCGCTTATCTCCAGTGATGGGCAATCTTACTGCTTCAGCATACCAATACATTCTGGATAATGCTATGCTTCCAACTTTGTGGCAACAGTTTGGGGAAGGCCCTTTTCTATTCCAACATGACTGTGCCCTAGTGCACAAAGCAAGGATTATAAAGACATAGGCCCTAATTCAGATCTGATCGCTCGCTAGCTATTTTTTGCAGCGCCGCGATCAGATAGTCGCCGCCCATAGGGGAGTGTATTTTCACTTTGCGAGTGTGCGAATGCTTGTGCAGCCGAGCGGTACAACATTTTGTTTTTGCAGTTTCTGAGTAGCTCTGGACACTCCCAGAAAACGGTCAGTTGCCACCCACAAACGCCCTCTTCCTGTCAGTCTCTTTGCGATCGGCTGTGCGAATGGATTCTTCGTTAAATCCATAGCTCAGCAACGATCTGCTTTGTACCCGTACGACGCACCTGCGCATTGCGGTGCATACGCATGCGCAGTTCTGATCTGATCACAGCGCAGCGAAAAAACCTAGCGTGCGGTCAGGTCTGATTGACCCTCATGGTTTGAGGAGTTTGGTGTGGAAGAACTTGACTGGGCTGCACAGAGCCCTGACCTCAACCCCATAGAGCGCCTTTGGAATGAACTGGAACGGAGATTGCGAGCCAGGCCTACTCGTCCAACATCATTGCCTGACCTCAGAAATGCTCTACAGAATGAGTGGGCACAAATTCCCACAGAAACACTCCAGAATCTTGTGGAAAGCCTTCCAAGAGTGGAAGCTGTCATAGCTGCAAAACGGGATCCGGTCTGAAGATCAACAGTGTCTAGGTCGACAATGTTTAGGTCGACCACTATAGGTCGACAGTCACTAGGTCGACATGGATGGAAGGTCGACAGGGTTTCTAGGTTGACATGTGCTAGGTCGACAGGTCTAAAGGTCGACATGAGTTTTTCAAAAAAAAATTCTTTTTTTGGATTTCTTCATACTTAACGATCCACGTGGACTACGATTGGAACGGTAAAGTGTGCGGAGCGGAGCGGTAGCGGAGCGAAGGCACCATGCCCGAAGCATGGCGAGCGAAGCGAGCCATGCGAGGGGACGCGGTGCACTAATTTGGGAGCCCGGTCACTCTACGAAAAAAACGACACAAAAAAAAAATCCTCATGTCGACCTTTAGACCTGTCGACCTAGCACATGTCGACCTAGAAACCCTGTCGACCTTCCATCCATGTCGACCTAGTGACTGTCGACCTATAGTGGTCGACCTAAACATTGTCGACCTAGACACTGTCGATTTGATGAACCACACCCCTGCAAAACGGGGACCAACTCCTTATTAAAGTATATGTATTTGAATACAATGTCATTACAGTCCCTGTTGTTGCAATGGTCAGGCATCCGAATACTTTTGTCTATATAGTGTATGCAAGCCCCCTCAGTTCCTATGTCCGTTCTGGTGTAACATGAGTCACACATATAAACAATAGAGTATCCCTACTAAGAGTGTATATTTGTGACTGTGTCTAAGCATTAATTATAACTACCTACCCCATGTATTATTGTCATAATTTTTAAAATGTTGAATTTCAGCTTCATTTTTGTGTGTGGTTCATTTAAACATAAAAATAACATGAAATGTAACGTGAGTCACATGGAATGACCCATTTAATGTTTTTACTAAAGTCATCGCTATAGCATGCCTATTTAATTGATAAGGAGGCTTCGGTAAATAGCCTTTTATCTAGCTCTCCATCCATGAAACCAGTGACACACGTCATCTTGAATCAGTTTTTCTAGAATATTATGTAATTGCACACATTTGCAGGGAGACAATGGCTTCGTTATTGCGTTTGATAGTAAGGTCACACCGCAAAAGGAATATATAGAATTCTATTGTTTAATATATTAATGAAAACGACCCAGATCTAAATAGTAAAGATTGGGCGGAGTTCCCCTTTAATAACAGTTTACATGGAGAAACCCCCGCTCCCCCCCCCGCTCCCCCACTTCCCTTCCCTTCCCCATTTCTTTTTTCCTACCCTTACAAGGTTAGTGGATGAGTACTATTGGTGGTAGATTTAGTTTATGCATGCAGACGAGGACTGACAAAAGGGACCGGGAAACACTTACCCTTCAGGACAGTCTTTGTTTTACGCCTAATTTATTAGATTGTGAGCTCTTTTTGCCAAGGCCCTCTTTTCTATAGTGATAGCCTGTTAATGTAGACCTGTATTGTGTTTGCCAGACCTGCCATGCACTATCATCATCAGAGAATCCAGAAATAAATTACTATGGGGGTCATTCCGAGTTGTTCGCTCGTTATTTTTTTCTCGCAACGGAGCGATTAGTCGCTAATGCGCATGCGCAATGTCCGCAGTGCGACTGCGCCAAGTAAATTTGCTATGCAGTTAGGTATTTTACTCACGGCATTACAAGGTTTTTTCTTCGTTCTGGTGATCGTAATGTGATTGACAGGAAGTGGGTGTTTCAGGGCGGAAACTGGCCGTTTTATGGGAGTGTGTGAAAAAACGCTACCGTTTCTGGGAAAAACGCGGGAGTGGCTGGAGTAACGGAGGAGTGTCTGGGCGAACGCTGGGTGTGTTTGTGACGTCAAACCAGGAACGACAAGCACTGAACTGATCGCACTGGCAGAGTAAGTCTCGAGCTACTCAGAAACTGCACAGAGAAGTCTTTTCGCAATATTGCGAATCTTTCGTTCGCAATTTTACTATGCTAAGATTCACTCCCAGTAGGCGGCGGCTTAGCGTGTGCAAAGCTGCTAAAAGCAGCTTGCGAGCGAACAACTCGGAATGACCCCCTATGAGTATTATTATTATTATTGTTATTATTTTTACTATTATTTTTACTGCAAAAAATTAATGCTTAGTAAGACCCAAGTAAGAGAAGGGTATACCTTACCATTGACAAAAAATTAACTATCAATTTTAATACTGTACCACACAATTGGTAGCAGACTCAGGTGCTTAGTTGCCTGTACAGAACATACAGCGCTAGTTACCATGCAAACGAGGGATTTTATATTAAATAAAAAAGAAATAGCATTAACAAACATAAAATCAGACTGATAACATATCATTTGTTTGGGATATCTGTCATGGTATAGATTTCTGAGGATGGATATTATGTCAATTTAATATAGAATGTACATATAAATGTAATATAACATTTGGAATATATAAACAAAAACGACATAAAAAATAATATAATGGTGGCCCTCGACTTTTGAATAAAAATGTATTGTGATTTGATAGTTAGCTACAAATATGGATAACTTGCTCAATACTTTTATCCCCATGATGAAGTCTTCATCATAGGACAAAACGCGTTGGGATGATATTGTACCTGGGCTTCTTCCATAGACAGATAGGCGCTCTCTTTTTTTTATATTTTGTTTGTGTGCTACCTATTATTTTTTATTCACTGCTATAATAAAACTATGTTTTATATAAAAAGTATCCGAATTGCAGGACCAATCCTTTGGTTGCCTTGTGCTTCCGTTTTAGTGATTTATATGAACAGTACACGCTATGTTTTTTCTCTTTTTATTCCATATATCCTGATTCATATGGTGGTCCATTATATGACCGAAAATATATGAATAAGCTAAGTTGTGGATCTATTCATCATTTTCACTATACACTGGGTGCTTACTTCTATGTAAAAATCACATATACTATTAGGCACTCCCAAATACTTTATTTGGGGGAACATTTTTGTAGTTAATGAAATTCTACACACTGGAGGTGCAATCCAAATTTTGGTCCAATTGTCCGTATGGGCGTTATTGTTCATGTAACGCAAGCCACGCATCGGTAATTATGTCATTATGTCATCCCCCTTTTTATCACCTTAGGGGAGGTTTATTAAAATTCTAATTACATAGTTTTCCTATTTCCCAGCTCCAGAATACCTAAGTTACATTTCATCTTCCTAACATATCGGGAAGTAAGAGAATTAGTGATGAGTCAGTCAGTCAGTCAGTCAGTCAGTCAGTCGGTCAATAAGGGCATTTTAGATAGATAGATAGATAGATAGATAGATAGATAGATAGATAGATAGATAGATAGATAGATACCATACTATGTGGACAAAAGTGACTGGACACTGTTGGACATTGACAGCAAATTGATCAATGAGATTTTATATATATATATATATATATATATATATAGTTAGTTAGTTAGTTAGTTAGTTAGTTAGTTAGTTATTTTGGACTAGGAAAATTCCAATAAAAAAAAAAATTTTGTCTCCATAGTTCATACATGGTCCCGAGGAGAACATTTCCCCAAAAACATTTCTATGTACAGACACAACCATTACTACTTTATTATAAGTATAGATAGATGAGGAAGGACAAATGATATAGCTACTAATATTTAAAATACACAGATTAAGCAGCATTGTTTTATTAGACAAACCTATAAACACATCAGGCAAAATGTACTATGGTATACATACATACTACTATAGTATATTACTATTTAAGATACCACATACTACCATGGAGTAATAACAAAAACACAAATTTTATATATATATATATATATATATATATATATACATACACACACACACACACACACACACACACACACACACACACACACACACACACACACACACACACTCACTCATATACGCGTTATTACGAGCTGAAAATGGAGCACATCCAAACATTGGCGTTTCAAGATGAACCAAGTTCGGATGTAGCTCTCCAAAAAACAAATCTTGAGGGTGTTGGATTGCATGTCAGTCCCTCCCTTGTGATTTCAGGTGACAAAATTGGTCAAAAGTGGAAGGAAATGAATGTTATTTATGATAAAATACAGGTTGAGTATCCCATATCCAAATATTCCGAAATACGGACTTTTTTGAGTGAGAGTGAGATAGTGAAACCTTCGTTTTTTGATGGCTCAATGTACATAAACTTTGTTTAATACACAAAATTATTAAAAATATTGGCCCTCATTCCGAGTTGTTCGCTCGGTATTTTTCATCGCATCGCAGTGAAAATCCGCTTAGTACGCATGCGCAATGTTCGCACTGCGACTGCGCCAAGTAACTTTACTATGAAGAAAGTATTTTTACTCACGGCTTTTTCTTCGCTCCGGCGAACGTAATGTGATTGACAGGAAATGGGTGTTACTGGGCGGAAACACGGCGTTTCATGGGCGTGTGGCTGAAAACGCTACCGTTTCCGGAAAAAACGCAGGAGTGGCCGGAGAAACGGTGGGAGTGCCTGGGCGAACGCTGGGTGTGTTTGTGACGTCAACCAGGAACGACAAGCACTGAAATGATCGCACAGGCAGAGTAAGTCTGGAGCTACTCTGAAACTGCTAAGTAGTTAGTAATCGCAATATTGCGAATACATCGGTCGCAATTTTAAGAAGCTAAGATTCACTCCCAGTAGGCGGCGGCTTAGCGTGTGTAACTCTGCTAAATTCGCCTTGCGACCGATCAACTCGGAATGAGGGCCCTTGTATTAAATGACCTTCAGGCTGTGTGTATAAGGTGTATATGTAACATAAATGCATTCTGTGCTTAGATTTAGGTCCCATCACCATGATATCTCATTATGGTATGCAATTATTCCAAAATACGGAAAAATCCGATATCCAAAATACCTCTGGTCCCAAGCATTTTGGATAAGGGAGACTCAACCTGTACTAAAGGAACAAAAACAGGTTCAAGTTACATGATTTTAGCAGTTTCTTTATTTGTATTTTTTGAAAGATATCCAGATACAAAATGAAAATACACTGATGATTTAGAACATAAGGTTCTGTGCACATCTCTTATATAACTGTCATTTTCCACGTCATGGTGCTGCTCTTCCTCCTGTGCGGGGTGAGTAACGGAGCTATTTGTACGATGACATGTTATTGAATAGAGTTTGTGTTTCATAGTGTCACACACCCCTAATAGAGTCCTATCCCAAATAGCCCCATTAAGCCGCAGTGTAGTCAGGGATAGCTGCCTGCCCTGCTCCTGTCTATCACAGCCGCAGAGAAAAGAGAGATTCTGTGTATTAGGGTGAGGGGCGGGCGGGCTAGCGAGGGAGGTCTCCATTACTATTGATCCTGTGAAGAGTTTCACAGTGTGACACTTCTTTTAATTACCAAGCTTGGCGATTCATGAAGAGCGGGCCCCATGCAGACCGGCCCTCCCCAGTCAGAAAAACAGCCTTTTCTTTGCACCCTCTGAATGTACTAACTTTGCTTTCAATACGGAACCCCTCTGAATAACCTCTTTCCTCCGTCCACCCTGCTGATGTTAAGAGTAAGTTAGGCATACTCTAATCCTGACCAATAATGAGGTGTAATTAGCTTGGGCACCTTTTTAACTTCAATCCGCTGTTCAATTGGGCTAAGGCAATAATTAAAAAAAAAAAAAAAAAAAGTTTGCAGAGACAAATCCTTTTGCATATACGTCGGCCACCGGTCTTGCGAGGCCTGGTCGCTGACTGGCAGCTGCTTCTGTTTTGGTTCTTCAGCGTGGATTCAATTGTTCCTGTTTGTCATGGAAAATCCAGTGCTTACAGGGCTTTTTTTTCCTTCTGGAAAGCAGAAATTTGCACATAATCAGGCTTATTTGCAGGAAGGTGCAGTAACCATAGCAACTGGACGGACAATTAATGGGTCCTAGACTATACTGAGTGATCTCACAGTTGCTATGGGATACAGTAGCCTAGTTTTGTTTTTTGGGCTGTTTGCACCATACTGTTAAATAAACTCTATCGGGGATTTTTAAATCCACTCTTGCAGTAGAGTGTAAGCTTCCCGGGTCAGGAGCAGGACCTTCCCTCTGGATTGTACAGCTTTCTCGTGATCTCATCGGCCATTGTTTGCCATAATACTGAGTTATATTGTCCGCGCCGCTGTCCTATGAAGCGTTATATGACTCAAATGACATTATTCAATAGCTTGAACTGTTTGGGGCTTTGAAGGTGAAGAACACATGGGCAGTTTAATGAAACCCCTTTACCACATCAATCATTCTCACTGTAAGTATATTGTCCCATAGGATGGCTACAAACATCAGAGCCGCGTAGGAAGGAGAGGGTTAATTTCAATGAATGCCCCTCTCTGTCTGTCGTTCCCTTTTGTTTTGTATAATTTCTCCCTTTCCCTTTGATAACTCATCTCTTGTTCTCTGTGTAATAGCCTCCGGTATTATCTCCTGTGTGATTTCTCTTCTTTTTTTCTTATCGTTCTTCTTTTTGGACTTTTTCTTTGTTGTGTTTCATCGTTCTGTGCTCTATACCTTGCCCTCGTTTATACGTGTCCCGTAGACATTTTGGAAAAAATTAAACCTATCTACTCCACGGTATAAACCACTGTCTCCCCATTAAACCTACCTCCCGCTTATCCCCCTTTTGCATCTGTTCCCCTCAGTCCAACTTTTTATTTTGAGGCTTTTGGTCATATATAGAGCCCTTAAATGTGTTTGGTGGTCGTTATTCATCTTTTGTATTATGATTTTTTTTTGTGTGTGTGTTTTTGTTATTATTCCATGGTAGTATGTGGTATTTTAAGTAGTAATATACTATAATAGTATGTATACTGTAGTTCATTTTGCCTGATGTGTTTATAGGTTTGTCTAATAAAACAATGCCGCTTAATCTGTGTATTATACATATTAGTAGCTATATAATTTGTCCTTCCTCATCTATCTATACTTATAATAAAGTTGTAATGGTTCTGTCTGTACATAGAAATGTTTTTGGAGAGATGTTTTCCTTGGGACTGTGTATGAACTATGGAGAGCAAAAATGTTTTTAGAAAGTTTTCTTTGTTAATTTCGGCATCTCGCAAAAACTACTGGATGAATTTGGATCACGTTTTTACTATTGTATAGCTTAGTGACCTAGAAAGAAACTGAGGTACAGTATGTATGATCTTGATTTGACATCAAGGAGAGGAGCTCCTTAAGCCAAAAATGACGATATTTATATAAATATACAATTTTCGGAACAAATAGTGACTGTTTATGAACTATGAAGATTTTTTTTTTCTTAGCGGAATTTGCGAAGTCTCCTCAAGTCAAAATTTGACTAAAAGTATAGAAATATATCTATAAATACTGTATATACAATATATACATATATTGCACACCCCAAAAGCAAAGATATATATGTATGCATATAAAAAAAAAAATATATATATATATATATATATATATATACACATGTGTGTGTGTGTGTATATCAGGATCTATTTTGCAGGAAATGTCGACTACATATTAAGCACTAATCAGGCAGCTTATCTTGACTCATAGAGTTGTAGTATACATGTCAATCCAGTAGATGGCGCACCAAGCATCTTTATGTGTTAAAAGCATCTTTTTGTGTTAATCTCTGAAGGGAAAACTGCAAATATTGTTTACAAAGACATTTTGTGATCAATGTCTACAATATAAAATATACATCACAATATTAGATGCCACTATTGTCGTTGTCAAATTAATTCCACTGAGCAATAACAGACATCCACGTGAGCTAATCCGCGGGCAAACGCTAGTTATTTATAAAACGCCACCAATTTTACAACTAAGATTATCAAAATCCACCTGTGCCAACAACAGAGGTTTGGAGAAATGCATACAATGGCTGTAAAGCCTCTGGAAGGTAGACAAACATGGCTGTCTGTAACATGCACAAGACTCTAGAGTCTAGTATGTCATGTGATGGCAGAGGGAGAAGAAGCAGAAAGAGGATTTTACAGTACACAATGCAGGCAGAGCTCAGGGGGCATTGTGAAGCCTCCCTGCTCACGACATCATGTGCCATGTGACATATGACACTTTGGAAACTCATCACTACAGGCTGAGTATCCCTTATCCAAAATTCAAAATCCCACATAATGAAGTAATTTCTATCTATCTATCTATCTATCTATCTATCTATCTATCTATCTATCTATCTATCTATCTATATTACTTTACCAAAAAATGTGGGATTTTGTATTGCTGTTATTTTGGATAATTTTGGATAAGGGATACTCAACCTGTATTATAAATAATAACAACCTGAAGAGAGAAACTAAGGAGAGGTGGTCATTACTAAAATTCTGCCTCAGGGCGGAGATGGAGCGTTGTGGGGACGGAGACAGCCAAACGGGGGCAGTGCGGCGCAAATGGGGGGCGTGATTGTGGCGGCTGCTTGACTTCACAAGCAGCCGCCGCGATCGGGAACATGGGCGGCGGCAGGAGGCATCCTTAATGCCTGCATTGAAGCAGAAATTGCAAAGCAATCGCAATTTCTGCTTCATAAAGGGAGGGGGGGGGGGGGGCAGGAGCAGTCAGCATGATGGGCAGCCCCCAGCGTGCTAGCAAAAGGATTGCAAATTAGCAGAATTAGCTAATTAGCAGAATTTGCAATCCTTACTGAATTAGGCCTATTGTCCCTAATATTTATAGTACCTATAAATATTAGGGACAATGGGCCTAATTCAGTAAGGATTGCAAATTCTGCTAATTAGACACCATTTCTTGTAACAACGGAAATCAATCCATTAAAAATTGTTTAAAGTTTTATGTGAATTTGCTATCACCACCTCATGGGGTATGTTGCACAGCTCAACCACTCTTACTGCAAAGAACCCTTCCTCTGCTCATAGAGAAAGCTTATTTCCTCCATTCACAACTGTGAACAGTTCTTTAGCCTAACCTTTATATTACCTCGGATAGATTTGTATTCTACTGCATAGTGTAACTGTAAGGACTATCTCGGGTATGTAGGAGGTTTTACATATTTGTCAGGTTGTGATGATGAACTTGAATGTTTGGTGTATGTATTATTACTACGCCTGTTATTAACTATTATTAATCCTAGGCGATTTTCTTAAAGCTTATTAAGCAAGTCATTATACAAGATTTCCAGTGTAACATAGAAGAACATTAAGAATTATCTACATACTGTATGTATATATGATAAGATCATTATCTTCCTTTCTTGGTCAGCACACATATGCTAATAAAAGGGGGTGTCCCCCATTCCCACAACATTGTCATTAAGTAGGTGTGGCTTAGAGAAGCGCGTTCATGCAGCATGTAGGGTAAGTATAGACCTAAGTGCTTAAGTGTAGACTGACTGGGGGTCATTCAGGTGCGGCTGGTTTTGCTATCACTTCCTTGGATGGTGATGTATGGTGATGTGTGGTGATGCAGCAGGAGGCGTCTATTACACAGGTTCTCAAACTCGGTCCTCAGGACCCCACAAGGTGCATGTTTTGCAGGTCTCCTCACAGAATCACAAGTGAAATAATTAGCTCCACCTGTGGACCTTTTAAAATGTGTCAGTGAGTAATTAATACACCTGTGTACCTGCTGGGTTACCTGCAAAACATGCACTGTGTGGGGTCCTGGGGACCGCGTTTGAGAACCCCTGGTCTATTACATGCAGACACCTCCTGCTGCACTAGTGATCCCAGCTGCATCCTAAGACGCAGCATCCGATCAAAGCATCCACGATCAGGCAGCATACAGCACCCATGTTGCCGTGCAAGCCGCCCACTGCGCAGGCCAGGAAGTCGCCCTCCTGCAACGGAGATCCCTGGCCTCTTCCCACCCCCTAAACAGCGACAACACACCTCTGTTTTTCCAAACGGGGCCCACTGCCACCCCCTCTCTGCCCCTGAAACAGCACCATACTGTCAATCTGATGCCAGCCTGCGTCCTATGGTCTCAGGTGCAACCGCACCTGAAAGACCCCCACTGTGCTCAGGCCGTGTTATGTGTGAGCAAGCCTCTTAGTGTGGGCACACATTAGGACGACGGGCAATTGGGACGATGGGCGGGGCAATTTGTGATGAGCGACGGAACAATACCTCGTTCCATCCTTCATTAAACTGTATTGGTTTGCATGCAATATCTTCCGATTGGCTGTGTGGCACGTTCAACCGGAAGATGTCACATGTGACCCGCGGGAGCGCGCAATAGTGCATACACCTTAGGTGATATGCACGGTTTGCAACATTTTGAAGGGTCCCCTCCCACTAGGCTGGTGCGCTTTGTGCGCTGACAGGCATCACCGGAGAGGGGAGTTTTCACTCCCCCTCAGGCAGCTGAGATGTTGGTAAAGAGGTGGAGCGGGAAACCGTGCCGGTATCATACATCTGCACCACTAATTTTGGAGCTCAATTTCTGCCCCCCCTCCAACTTCACAAAGGCTGTAAACAAGGAGAATCCTACACTCCGACAGTGCTGGGGTCACTGATTACCTCAGCTGTGTCTGTGAGCATGAGACAGCAGTGTGGAAGATGGGTCATATCAGTGTGGAGCTTTACTGAGAGGGAGAGACAGATATTAAGGGGGTCGCATCTGAAGCAGGCCCTTTATTTGTTATTATTATACTTTTGAGACATACTGGGCCTGGTTTGGAGTAGACGCTGTAGAAATCCCGGACGCAAGCGACCTATTTTTTCAGTCTGAGCATGCTTCCGAGTCGCACTGCGCCTGCCTTTTCCGTTACCGCACAAAGACGCAGATCTAAATTGCAGGCAGATACATGCAATTTCAATGGGCGCTTCTGGGTAGTACCCGGGGGGAGGAGGTGGCTAGCATGACACGGGTGTGTCATGGTCACTGACTGCGCCTAAGGTTGCAGTTGCACCATTGGCGTTTCCGTAATGGGTGCAATGGGTGCAGTGCACATGGGCCCACACCGCACCCATTGCATCCATTTTAACACTTACCTTTCCGGAGTCCAGCGCCGGGACCTGCAATCGCGGCAGAAATTGCCGCCAAAATGGCCACCGCGCATACGCGGTAGTCAAATTGGTCTCCGGATCGTGGCGGGCGCCATGTTTCCGGAGACCTGCACATGCCCAGTAGACTCCAGCACAATGCCGGATTCTACAGCGCCGTACAGAGGAGCGGGCCCACCCGGAGGTGCACACGGGCCCCCTCCTCTGTAGAAACGCCCCTGAGTTGCACTTACAACGTTGGCCATACTCAGAGATTCTGCGTCTCCAGAGGGCTGGTGTAGTCTCCGATGGTGTGACCCAATGGTGCGTCTTAATACGGATTAGCGCCGCAGGAGGTGGGCGTCTCATTAGTAAGACTATCGGCTGCAGCATTGACATAAAGATGCAGTAGCGGCCGATTAGCTGCACTAGTTCATACATAAAGCAATGTGCTAGTCTCTTACAGTATGTATTTCGGTTCTTCTGTTTATCCCGGTTTGGTATTGACAGCCTGCCACCGTTACCACCTGTTCCTTTAATAGGAGACCCTCTTGGCTCTTTCTCTCTTGTCTTGTCTTGTCTTGTCTTGTAACCAAAATAAAATAAGTTGTTTTAAGAAATGCATGACTGTTTGACCTCTATCTATTTCTGCTTGACCCCTGATCTTTTTTCCCCATGACTCTGATCTTCAGCCTGACACAGTGATGGATGGCCCATGGCCTGTGATTTATGACATCCCTTAATATTTCTAGAGCAGACTGAATCGCATCTGTCGGAGGAGACTGCGGGATCCGTACAGGGGAGGTGGGGATGTTAGAAGAGGGTAAAGAGTATATGTGAATTGCCAGGCTTTCACTACTGGGTGTGTGCGAGGGCACCGAGGTGGCCTTTCAGTGTCTGGAGTGATTTATGAGCAATTGCAAAGATTAAATTGGCCCGGGCTAATGATAACTAAGTAGCCACGGCTGACCTTCTGATGACGATATGACAAATAGGCGGTACTTTTCCATTGTCTGAGTGTCTGTGTGACTACGGCGGACCGCCACATTATTTGTTTAGGGCCCGGCTGTTTTTTTTTTTCCAGAATTTTTCCACTCAGATCCCTTTAAAGATCCATCACCCTCGTTGGAAATTGACAGGATGGAAGTTTAACTGGATGTTACTGTCAGACATTGGCTATGGCAGTGACATAGAATCCTAGCATGGTTCCATCTTGGAGCTGGAAGATCGGGTTGTAGAATGGGAATGAGGGGGCGACGGTTTGAGGTGGATCCACTGGACGCAATCTTCATGTGACAACACGTCATAAAAAGACCGACTTGTTCCTCTAGTCTTTCCAATTAACACTATGGGGGAGATTTATCAAATCTTGAGAGAGAGATAAATTGCATGGGGATAAAGGCCCTCATTCCGAGTCGTTCGCTCTGTATTTTTTTTCGCATCGCAGCGTTTTTCTGCTTAGTACGCATGCGCAACGTTCGCACTGCGACTGCGCCAAGTAATTTTGCTATGAAGATAGTTTTTTTACTCACGGCTTTTTCTTCGCTCCGGCGATCGTAATGTGATTGACAGGAAATGGGTGTTACTGGGCGGAAACACGGCGTTTTATGGGCGTGTGGATAAAAACGCTACCGTTTCCGGAAAAAACGCGGGAGTGGCTGGAGAAACGGAGGAGTGTCTGGGCGAACGCTGGGTGTGTTTATGACGTCAAACCAGGAACGACAAGCACTGAACTGATCGCAGATGCCGAGTAAGTCTGAAGCTACTCTGAAACTGCTAAGTAGTTTGTAATCGCAATATTGCGAATACATCGTTCGCAATTTTAAGAAGCTAAGATTCACTCCCAGTAGGCGGCGGCTTAGCGTGTGTAACTCTGCTAAAATCGCCTTGCGAGCGAACAACTCGGAATGAGGGCCAAAGTACCAGCCAATCAGCTCCTAAATGTCATGTTACAGGCGGGGTTTGAAAAATGACAGTTAGGAGCTGGTTGGTTGGTACGTTAACTCTCTCCAAACTTTGATAAATCTCCCCCCTTTGCTTTGGGGTCTATTTACTAAGCCTTGGATGGACATAAAGTGGAGAGAGATAAAGTACCAACCAACCAGCTCCTAACTGTCATTTTTCAAACCCCGTCTGTAACATGACAGTTAGGAGCTGACTGGCTGGGACTTCATCTCCATCCAAGACTTAGTAAATAGGACCCTAAAGTCCGTTATAGCAATGGCTGTTCCCGTCAGTTCTCCTCTGTCAGCACAGCCAATGCAATGCTGACCACATGTCACCTGCATTTACCGTGTTTGGTGATATAGGGATCACTGATCCCTTTGTCACCATGCCTAGCCAGTTACACATTTACACAAGTTACAATGCAAATTCCCCGGAACACTACGGAGACGATTCTGTGTCGGACAGATCTCTTAGCATTGACGCAAATAGCGCATTTTACCATATATAAAGCACACGTAACGGGTGGCAACTATGCGAGAGCACCTTCTTCCGGGAGTGTGGCATCTCCCAGTGCGCCTACTCACCCTGCCAACCCCATTGCAGGACTTCTTGCTGAGCTGAAGACTCATGCGCTTGTGAAAGGGGGCGTGGCCTTGAGTCCATGAAGCTATGGCCCCCTACTGTATGACATTTAGGGGGGCGTGGCTGTGTGTCATTCCTTCAGTTTTAACAGTTTGAGGGCTTGCCCAACGCTCCGGGAGCTGCTGGGCAACCATCAGCCTCTCCCTGGACGCACTGCTGCTCGTCGACACCGGTACCCAGTCTCTAGGTCGACAAAACTTAGGTCGACAGTGTCTAGGTGGACCACTCTTTCTCGACAGTAACTAGGTCGGCAGGGTCTCTAGGTCGACAAGTTCTAGGTAGACAGGTCAAAAGGACGACATGAGTTTTTCAAAAGATTTTTAATTTTTTGTACTTTTTCATACTTTACGATCCACGTGGACTACGATTGGAATGGTAACCTTGCCCGAAGCTGCGAGGGGACGCGGTGCACTAATTGGGGTTCCCGGTCACTGTACGGCGAAAACGACACCAAAAAAGTTTAAAAACCTCATGTCGACCTTTTGACCTTTCGGCCTAGACCACGTCGACCTAGAAACCCTGTCGACCTATAATCCCTGTCGACCTAGTTACTGTCGACCTTTAATACCACACCCAGCGACACCATCCAAGTGGGTGACACCAAGAGAGCAGTGCAGCTGTGGCAGACATGGGACTGTTATACTGGCATTGACCTGTACTCAGGGGACAATGGGCAGGTGACCACTGTATTTGGGGGGCATGGGTCTGTGGCATTGTACAGTATGTGGTACATCTGGTGGAGATGGCGCTGGAAGTGGACATGTGTACACAAATCTCCGATGATTTTATATCTGCAGAAGCCGCACTTTGTATGTACAAATCTGGGTATGTGACACTGTGTGCAGTCAGTGTGGGGCTGGGGCATGGAGGGCCCACCAGGGGAATGCAGTGCGAGGGGCCCATGCTTAGAGGCTTGGCTAACCATTAGCGAGTGCATGGTCTGGGTCCCTTGATAAATATACATACTGGACTAACAACTGCTAGTGCATGCATGACAATTACCAGATGAAGGTAACATATGTATAATGTACAGTATAATTCAAGTGCACAGTCTGGAACCCGATCCGTAGAGGAGGAGGTGGGCCCCAGGCAGTATTTCCCCTGTAACCCTGTGGGTCAATCCAACTCTGGTCGCAGTTCCCCAAGAGTCACAGCATAATTGACAAGTTGCTGGTGTTTGGGAGAGGCGACGGGTAGCGTTCCAGAAAACGGCATGTCAAGCACCATTTTCTGGGTGTGCTGAAGCCAATGACTGCGTTTTCGGGTGCAGCTTCTCTGGCTCCGATAGCGTGATGTCACCGGACATCCGGAGCATCCTGCGGGTTATTCCGATGTCCGATGGTCAGGCAGCAGGACCAGATGCTGTGTCCTCATAAGCAGCTTCTCTGGCTCCGATAGCGTGATGTCACCGGACATCCGGAGCATCCTGCGGGTTATTCCGATGTCCGATGGTCAGGCAGCAGGACCAGATGCTGTGTCCTCATAAGCAGCTTCTCTGGCTCCGATAGCGTGATGTCACCGGACATCCGGAGCATCCTGCGGGTTATTCCGATGGTCAGGCAGCGGGATCAGATGCTGCATCCTCATATGCCGGCAGTGGAGGTCTAACACAAGATACCTCCTGCGACTTTTGCATATTTCAGCCCAGCCGCTGCATACAAAGGAGTATATTTCCTAAAGCTTCTAAAACTGAAAAGAGGTGATGTTGCCTATGGCAACCAATCAGAGTCTGTATATAATTTCTCTATTGCATCCTAAAAAAAAGTATAGAATCTGAGTGGTTGCATCATCACCTCTTTTCCTTTTTAGAAACTTTAGTAAATATACCCAAAGCCCCCTTACAACTCCCATCCTCTGTGTAAATCCCCTTGTGGTCACTAGGTAATATGATATAGGGCGGTGCAACATGGTCAGGGACGGATTAACAATGGGGCGGGTGGAGCTGCAGCTCCAGGCCATCCCATCAAAATAGGCCCACAGGATCCCCTGCTGCTGGAAACAGGAAAGAATGTTTTTCCAGTTACGCTACAGCAAGTCAGTAGTAGCACCAGAAAGCCTCCCTGTGCGAAAGATTTCTCTGCTCCGCCCCTTGCTGGCCGGGATGCAGAGTGAATGAGTCGCTTGTCTGGTCCCGTGACCCCTCTGCAGGGAGGCGGTATCCGTTCACATGGTCGACCATGTTATGGTCAACAGTCATTAGGTCGACCACTATTGGTCGACATTGACATGGTCGACATGGACACATGGTCGACACATGAAAATGGTCGACACATGAAAGGTCGACAAATGAAAAGGTCGACATTAGTTTTTAACTTTTTTTTCTTTTGGGGAACTTTTCCATACTTTACGATCCACATGGACTACGATTGGAACGGTAAAGTGTGCCGAGCGAAGCGGTAGCGGAGCGAAGGCACCATGCCCGAAGCATGGCGAGCGAAGCGAGCCATGCGAGGGGACGCGGTGCACTAATTGGGGTTCCCAGTCACTTTACGCAAAAAACGACACAAAAAAAGTAAAAAAATCATGTCGACCTTTTCATGTGTCGATCATTTTCATGTGTCGACCATGTGTCCATGTCGACCATGTCAATGTCGACCAATAGTGGTCGACCTAATGCCTGTCGACCATAACATGGTCGACCATTCATACCGGAACCCAGGGAGGCTAGTGGTGCTTGCTTAATGGTAGGGGGGTTTCTCCCAAAGGGGGCGTGGCCACGGGGGCCGTGATTAGGCAACGCCCCTGACTTTTCCTTGTCAGTCAGTCTACTCCTGCTGTGTCCGGAAAAGGGATGGCCATCGGTGTGTTTGCTATCGATGATTTTCATCGATGGCAAAACTGTGAGTGGCCATCGATGGTCACTAACTATGCCATGGGAGACCAGCGATGGTTTCACTCATCGATGGCCATCCCTGTTATTTCTGTGAATGACCTGCGGGCCAATCACAGACCGGGGGCGGGTCTTCGTGGGTGCTGGGGGCGGAGCTAAGCTCTGTGTCCCAGCATCTTTAAAAAAAATAAAATACTCGTTTAGGCTAAGCTAACTATCTGGTTCTCTCCCATCGATGGCAAAACTATTCGACATTGGCCTTAAACCATCGATGATTAGGAATCATCGATGGTCGATGGCCATCCCGTGTCCGGAAGTTTCAGTGATGGGGGAAACAGGGGAGAGTGGGAGAGCTGTGGGGAACAGGGTAGTTGTGTTGAAAGGGACAGGCTGGGGGTGTGTATGGGGACTGGGCAGAACAGGGTGAGAGTGTGCATATGGTGACTGGAGGGGACAGGCAGTGTGAGTTATTTGTGTGTGGGAGGGGGTCAGGCTGTGTGTGTGTGTGTGTGTGTGTGTGTGTGTGTGTGTGTGTGTGTGTGTTGACATGGCCATGTTGCTGGGGTTGGTTGCATGCACAGACGGGGTTGCTGACACTGGAGGCTATGCTCAGGCTGGTGATCTCCACATCTGTGGACGCTAGGTCCTTGTGCATTTGACTGGGATGGGCCATGTTGGCGGTATTGAGGCCGCAGTCACCCCGCCAGCACCATCAGTACCCGTCTGCTGCCTGCACCGCAATAACCCACGCCACTTCCTGCTGCCGGCCGGCCCGTCCTTGCCATTTTATGCTGCCCGCACCTCACCGCTTCCTCCTGCCGGCTGCCCCCTCTCCTGGACGCTTCCTGCTGGCCACCTCCTGCCACTACTCACTCCCCTTCAGCTTCACGCTGGGCTTAAGTATGAGGAGAACATAGAGCCGCGGGACCACAGGCGCAGGATGGTGAGTGACGGCTAGCTGGTGCAATGTGTATAAGGGGCTACCTGGCGCAATGTGTATAATGGGCTACCTGGCGCAATGTGTATAAGGAGCTACCTGGTGCAATGTGTATAAGGGGCTACCTGGTGCAATGTGTATAAGGGGCTACCTGGTGCAATGTGTATAATGGGCTACCTGGTGCAATGTGTATAAGGAGCTTCCTGGTACAGTATGTATAAGGGGCTACCTGGTGCAATGTGTATAAGGGGCTACCTGGCGCAATGTGTATAATGGGCTACCTGGTGCAATGTGTATAAGGGGCTACCTGGTGCAATGTGTATAAGGGGCTACCTGGCGCAATGTGTATAATGGGCTACCTGGCGCAATGTGTATAATGGGCTACCTGGTGCAATGTGTATATCTGGCTCTACCTGGCGCGCTGTGAGCTCAGGGGGGACATCGCTGGAGGGGGACGTTTTTGCTCCCCGCTTTGGCAGACAAGATGTTGATACATCTTGTCGATGTCCCTTCCTGCTTCGCCTTGGTAATGAGCTGCTATAATACATTTACGTGAATGTGTGGTGGGCCCTGCGTGACACAACCCCTAGTTACAACCCTGCTGTTGCTGGCGTGTGTAGTATGGTATGCCGGCGGCTGGGCTCCCGGCGACCAGCATACCGGCGCCGGGAGCCCGACCGCCGGCATACCGACACTGTGGTGAGCGCAAAGGAGCCCCTTGCGGGCTCGCTGCACTCGCCACACTACGGGCACGGTGGCGCGCTACGCACGCCACGCTATTTTATTCTCCCTGCAGGGGGGTTGTAGACCCCCACGAGGGAGAATAGCTGTCGGTATGCCGGGTGTCGGGATTCTGGCGCCGGTATACTGTGCGCCGGGATCCCGACATTCGGCATACTGAAGACCACCCGTTGCTGGCCACTCCCCATGCAACAGTACACAATAGGCCCTTCATAAATTTCAGCTCCAAGCCCATGTGGTCCTTAATCTGGCTCTGAACGTGGCAGTGGTGAGAGCTTGGTTCAGCGTGGGCATCTCTGTGTTGGACACAGGTCAACCATGGTGAGCTATATAACTGCGTGCTCTCTATATACTTCTTCCTACTGAACACAAGCATACAGTGCCTAGGCTTTGTCCAAAAGTCCTCGTCTGCTAAACCCTAACAATGCTTATACCGCCCTCCATAATAAACTGTCCCTTTAGGGCACAGCTACAATCGGTGGCAACTCCAGAGGTGGGGGTGCAGCGCAGTTCAAAATTCAAATAGGGGAGACACACCAACTGCCAGTGAGCCAGTTGGAAGTGACAGTTGGTGGCATTTGGTGTGGCTCCCGTATTTGAATTTGAATACGGCCCCACCCCCGGAGCCGCCACTGGTTCCGGTGTATTTCATCTTGACATTAGGCAAGACAGCATTGTGGGGCTGATTCTGAGTAAGCTTCAACTGCTCCTGTTTGCATCTTTTGGCGGTCATCCGTCTGCGACAAATACCGCTACCTTCCCTGGTATACAGCCGTGATTTGCAATGTACAAGGACTGAGATGCCCACTGCCATAGATGCTGAAATCCTGATTGGTGATTTGTTAGACACCATCATCGGTTACATCATCAAAACTTCCACCTAACAATAGCTGTAGTTTATCCGTCTGAGCATGGCAACTTATGTGATCGGATGAGCATCTGTATATTCGGCGGCACGCCTGTGATGCTCCCGTAACAACGCCCACAATACGGACCATCTCTGCGCGTCTTACAAGACATTTCTGTACCTCAATCACAACTCCGACTCACGCTGTACCTCATTGAGGTCCGGTTGTATCTGTGCCTTATGCCGCAAAGTGACGATGTTTAGTAATTTGCGCCTGTGCAGGAACCGTTCTGTCAGTGATTGACAGTCAGACGCCGTCTTGGGGGTGGCGACGGCCTCCGTTTGTGAAAATGGAGGCGTGACGCCATTGTTTACGGGGAGGGAAGAGGCTAGGAACAGGACAGATCACTACTGCAGCAGGAGGCGTCTACTTGTTACAGACGCCACCTGCTGCGTCACCGTACAACGCTATCACTGCTGCTGCTGACAATTTGCTGCTCGTTACATTTCCTCCATGACGATCTCTGATCTAAGGGGATTATACACGTTCTGCATGCTCTAATGAAAAGGTGTAGAAATATAGAAATAAACTATATTTTCCCTCTCAATCATGTCTCAGACACATCAATGGCGCAATTAAATTGCACTCATTATAATAATGCCAGTTTGTTTGTTTTTTGTTCTGATTTTCTTTTTTCTCCCCTTGGAATGGCGGACTCTCATTGCCTTTGTAGTGTGCTGTGCGTAGCTCGACCATGCATCAAAAGATAATGATATCATTGAGGTTTAGTCCATTTCTGTTTCATATTTTGCAGAGATTTACTTTTTTTTTTCAGCCGATTTGAAAATAAGTATATTAAACAACAAATAAAACCCATTATATTTCACCTTATAATGGATGCCGGGGGCGGCAGGGGATGAATAATTGATAGCAACTAATCACCTGATACTAATCACCCAAAAATTGTACACTTTAAGAGTTAACAACAAGAGAAGAATTCCGGGACTATATTATAAAACGTCCTTGACCCTCATTAAGGAGATTACACGCTTAAGTGCTCGGGGATGTTATGACAACTGCAAAATTTATGAAGATCCCTAGCACCTACAGAGCTTACAGTATGGTAATTAGCGCAGTGAGTGCGTTTCCGAGAGAGTCCGAGCTGAATGCCCGTCAGCGCATGGGGGAGGTTTATCAAACCTTGGAGAGCGGTAAAGTGGAGACAGATGAAGCACCGACCCATCCGCTCCTGTCATTTTTCAAACACAGTGGGGCAGATGTATTAACCTGGAGAAGGCATAAGGAAGTGATAAAGCAGTGATAAGTGCAAGGTGATAAAGGTGCCAGCCAATCAGCTCCAATATGTAAATTAACTGTTAGGAGGAGATGATTGGCTGGTGCGTTTATCACCTTGCACTTATCACTGGTTTATCACTTCCTTATGCCTTCTCCAGGTTAATACATCTGCCCCACAGCCTGTAACATTGGGGCAGGTGTATTAAGCCTAGAGAAGTGATAAAGCAGTGATAAGTGCAAGGTGATAATGCACCAGCCAGTCAGTTCCTGTCAATTTACATATTGGAGCTGATTGGCTGGTGCGTTATCACCTTGCACTTATCACTGCTTTATCACTTCTCCAGGCTTAATACATCTGCCCCCATGGCAGAAACTGATTGGTTGGTACTTTAACTCTCTCCAAGCCTTGCTAAACCTCCCCCATAGTTCGGCCCTGAAGAGCACAGGGGCCTATAGAGATGCGATTGTTGCACCATAGAGTTTACCAGCTGCTGGTAGGATAGGACACATTGTTCCGCAGCAGCGCATGAGAGCGCTAGAAACCGCAAAATATTAATGTTTTTGGAATTCATTGGCTGTTTTTCCTAATTATTATTAATGCGAACAGTGAAGCTTTGTCCGGCAGAGCTTGCGATTGTGAACTTGGCACAGGCTCTGAAAGCCGAGCCTCCCGTTTCAAAGAGAGCAGGGTTAAACCGTTCACACTTATTGGGTGGGCTATTGCTTCCCAGACAGACTCTGACACTGTTCTGTCATCTTTTATTGACAGTTCTGTACAGAGAAGACCTCATGTAAGAGCATGACAGTAGCAGAACACCCGAGAGCGGTTCTTGGGACCACACTGATGAGTCGGCAGCTATGGTAGGTTCTGTGGCAAAAACTGTCAAAACATTTAGGGGTCTATTCATGAAGCAGTGAAAAGGGTGGAGAAGTGAGCCTGTGGAGGAGTTGCCCATGGTAACCAATCAGGTGCTCTGTATAATTTTATAGTATGCAAATTATAAATGTTACGTCAATGCTGATTGGTTGCCACAGGCAACTTCTCCACTGGCTCACTTCTCCACACTTTTCACTGCTTCATGAATAGACCCGTTAGCCACCAATGGATATTCTTAAAACCTGGACTGTAAGAGCGGACTTTGGGAAACTCTTGTATCAGGGTTGGGTATATTTTATAGACATTTGTCATGTCGGCGTGAGAGCGTCGACATGGCTGTATGTCGATGTTAATTGTCATTTCAACATTAACCACTTTGACATTCATCACGCCGACACTGATGAAATGTTGACACGAGTCGTATGCTGGGGGGGAAAAAACGTTCCTGGTGATCCAGCGGTGGATAACCAGGTTGGGCTGGGCCAGTGGCTCCAGCTGTGTCTTTCTGATCTGGTGGTCGTCTGACAGTGAGTTCTGATCCTAGCGGATCAGGTGGTAAGTAATGTAAAAAGAAAAAATGCAAGTAACTTTGCACCAGTATTTATATTTACCCTGCATGCAAAAATACTAAATGCATTTGCTCTCCTTATTATTATTATTACCAGTTACTTATATAGCGCACACATATTCCGCAGCGCTTTACAGAGAATATTTAACCAGTCACATCAGTCACTGTCCCAGTGGAGCTTACAATCTATATTCCCTACCACATGTACACGCATTCGGGTTAATTTTGTTGGGAGACAATTAACCTACCAGTATATTTTTGGATTGTGGGAGGAAACCGGAGTACCCGGAGGAAACCCACGCAAGCACGGGGAGAATATATAAACTCCACACAGTTAGAGCCATGGTGGGAATCAGACCCATGACCTCAGTGCTGTCAGGCAGTAATGCTAACCATTACACCATCTGTGCTTCCCTCACAGCATGGATTGTTCAAGTTCAAAGCTACTTGATTTTTTTATTTTTTCAGTCTTTATTCCCAACTCAGAATCAGCCACAAGGTATGAAATTTATTAAGCTACGGTTTGTCAAACGCCCCTAAAACCCACAACAAATGGAGGTGATTCTGCTAGGTGAGATAGCTGAACTCACATGCTGTTTGAGCTATCCTACCCATATTTACCTACTTTTCATTTCTCCTCTCCAGGAGAAGCTGTGAATGGAGCCTCTGTGGGCCACTTTGGGGGCCGGGCTGTAACGTCACTAGGCCCCGCACTCATCACAGCATAATGCTGCTGCTCGCGGTCCTCAGACAGGGGGTGGAGCAACATGACGCAAATGTATCATTTAGCCCCACCCTCTCCACATGGAGCAGTAAATACTGGATATAATCCTCTCATCTTGTCCGCTTCACTAGGAAGTGTGAGATGTGGACACTTGTCCGTGGGTGTAGGGGACTACCCCCCAAAAAATGGAAGTCTCCCGCAAACTGCAGGAGAGTAGGCAAGTATGATCCTACCTATAAAAAAAAAAAAAAAAGACAAAGATTCTAAAAAGTACCAGCGTGCATTGAAACACCAGTGCATGTCTATAAACTACAAGGATGGGCACTGCAAGCTTCGGCCTCTTAGCGTCATTGTGCCCCCATTGCGTGATAAAAATAAAACTGTTCTTTAAGAATATAAATATATAATTGTGCCCTTTAAAGATTATTATTATTCCTTGTGTAACGGCATATAAAACTAGCAGCTGGAATAATGTAAATATATAATAACTCATTGAGCGCCACCCAAAATGAAAACTTTTTGGATGCTGTTCTTTAAGCCGTGGAGGAACTGTGTAGTAAAACTATATACCACAAGACAACAAGGTGAGCCTGGGAATCTCTGTAACTGTCCTGCGTCTAAATAATTTTTGCAATCCTATTTATAAAACCCTGGGGGACATGTACTACTACTAAGCAGTGATAAAAGTGGAGAAGTAAGCCAATGGAGAAGTTGCCCATGGCAACCCATCAGCTGCTCTGTATACTTTTATAGTATACAAATTATAAATGTTACATCAAATCTGATTGGTTGCCATGGGCAACTTCTCCACTGGCTCACTTCTCCACGTTTATCACTGCTTTGTACATTTCCCGTCCGGTAAAATGATTCCACAAAATAAACTTTTTGGAAATATCCCCTGTATATTGGGAGGTCCAATCAACAAGATTATTTTTGGCTGCCCGGATAAGACAGCTGGGCAACATACCGTGTTCTCATGTCGCTGTCCCCAGGGCTATGACTGCCTCGGGCAGACCTGCGGTTCCCATGACCAGGGCCGGCAATAAAAATTGGAAACACACGGTTGAGCGGCTGCCTTACACCCACCGAACATTAGGTGTTATCTGTCAGCAGGTATTGTTGGGTTGCTCTATATTACTGTGTCAATATATCAAGTCCGAAGCCATCTTCGTAATTAGGCCGCTATACACACAAGATCGCATTTATGGTTAACAAACCATTAACTAGGAGGACGACACACAATGGGTGCCCACTAATGACCCACAATAACCACTTTGCAAGCCATTTGTTGGAAGGGGGTTATTGCCTCAATTGTGCCTAGAGAATGGCTAATGTCTTCTTTCAGGTCGTTCCTTGCAAGGATGGGAATCTTGAAGGAAGAGGCTCCCATCTCCCCATCATGGGAATTTGGGCGTACAGATGTGCCTGCCTCAGAGCGAGATGTCACATTGATTTGTGTGCTAGAGGGTGTCAGCCAGACTTCAGTAGGTCCACTGCGAGCCATAAACTGCCCTTCAGCATGTTGTGACCACCTGGGTCACTCCTTCTATATGGCCTATAGGTAGTGACAATGCATTATGGGTGCAAGCGGTATGGAGCTAGCTGCGAGAATGCAAAACACACAGCCCCACAGCTGGACTGTATAAAAGCATCCTTTAGTGTTTCTATATTTGTATGTGATAGTCATGTGATGATGTCATCTCTTATAAACAGTGAGTTCTGATGTCATCTCTTATAAACAGTGAGTTCTGATGTCATCACTTAAGTGTTCACTAAAAAAAACTTGTATTATATCGAATAAAACACTCCCTACTGCAGAGCCGGCCCTAACCAATATGATGTCCTAGGCAAGATTTTGGCTGGTGCCCCCTAGCACCACCACTGGTTCCGCCTCTGACCTTGCACCTCTTTCTCAGCACGATCACCCCTTACTCATAGCAGTCCCTATTTTGGGGTTTGTACCCCCTATATTTTAAATAGGAACAGTTCACACATTTGGCGCACAGCCCAAAAAGGGGTGTGTTTTTGCTGGTAAGGGGCATGGCCACACAATAGTAACACCAATTCCAATTACGTCACACAGTACTGCAACTTATTCACATTTGATCATGCAATAGTGTCCATAATTCATATTACATCCCACAGTAGTATTACTTTACCTTATAAACATTACTCCTCACAGTAGAGCCCCTTATTCACATTACATTACACTGAATTGCTCCTTATGCACATTACACCACACCGTATTGCTCTTTATTCATATTAAATGACACAGTAGTGCCCTTTCTATACGCAATGCCACATAGTAGAGCACCTTATACACATAATGCCACACATTAGTAATGCATTTATACACATAATTCCACACAGTAATGCCCCTTACACATTATTAATGACCTTATAAACATAATGCGCCTTACACATTATGACAACCTTTATTAATGCCCTTTTACACATAATGTCCCTTACATATATGCCACACATTGTTAATGCCCTTATACACATAATGACAAACATAGTGCCCCGTACACATTTGCTGCACATTATTAGTGCCCCTATACACATAATGACACACATATAGTAGTACCCTGTTACACATATGCCGCACATTATTAATGCATTTTTACATGACACACATAATGCTCCTTACACATATTCTGAACACTACTGCACAACCAACCCACTCACATGCACACAGCACTCACACTGCCACTAACACTGTGACCTCTGCCAATGCTTGGATACAGATGTGTCCTCATAAATCTTGTCTCAATGCTAACGTCGGGCACCTTTTTTTATTGAAAGTGCATCTTATTTGCATTGCTATGTGGCTAGGATGCACAAGCAGCTTTTGCTGATTAAACTGATATGCAGCATGCCTATATACTGTGTGAGACTGTGGCTGTATCTGCATATGAAATGCTACACACAGAATATAGGCATGCCGCATATAATTTTAATCAGCAGATGCTGCTGATGCCCCTAGGCATATCAAATGCCCTAGGCAACTGCCTAGTTTGCCTATGCCTATGGCCGGCTCTGCCCTACTGTAAATTATTAGGGACATTGGGGTAAATGTATGAAGCAGTGATAAGAGTGGAGAAGCGAGACAGTGGTGAAGTTGCCCATAGCAACCAATCAGCTGCTCTGTATAATTTTATAGTATGCAAATTATGTTACTTCAATGCTGATTGGTTGCCATGGGCAACTTCTCCACTGGCTCACTTCTCCACTCTTATCACTGCTTCATACATTTACCCCATTATAAGACACTTGGGGGGTATTTCTCAAAGCCTAGAAAGAGATAAAGTGGAGAGAGATAAAGTACTAAACAATCAGATCCTAACTGTTACTTTTTTAAACATAAGCTGTAACATGTAAATTAGGAGCTGATCGGTTAGTACTTTATCTCTCACAATTTTATCTCTCTCCAAGCTTTCATAAATAGCCCCTTTGGAATTTGTATCCTTATAATAGGAAGTAATATTGTAGGGGTACAGTATCCTATATATAACATAAAATAGAAAGAAATATATGGTCCACTGCTGCAATCCATGAGTTGGCTTGTCCATTATTAGTAATAAAGGGGGAAAGTATCAAGACTTGGAGAGTGATAAAGTGGAGTAGTAGCCCAAAGCAACCAACAAGCTTCAAGTGTCATGTAGCATAGGGGGACATTTACCAAGCAGTGATAAGAGTGGAGAAGTGAGTCAGAGAAGTTGCCCCATCAACCAATGAGCAGCTCTGTATAATTGTATAGTATGCAAATTATAGATGTTACTTCAATGCTGATTGGTTGCCATGGGGAAATTCTCCACTGGCTCACTTCTCTGCTCTTATCACTGCTTAGTAAATGTCTCCCTTTGTCTTTGAAATGACAGTTAGAATTGGTTGGTTGCTGATTGGATGCTTTGGGCAAATGATCCACTTTATCACTCTCCAAAGCTTGATACAGCTCACCCAAAGGACCCCGGTATATTGTAAGCAAAAAAATATTCAGCTATTTAGAGGGTTAATCTCAAACCGTCACCGTTTTGCCCATCTGAAAACTTCCCAAAAAAGAAACGCCGGGATTATCTGGCCAATCAGCACATTAGTAGGTACAGGGCACTTATTTGGAAGGAAAACAGTATTGATTAAAGGATCAAAATCCATTATGGGAACAATATTATTTTATGAATATATTAATGGAGCTAAATGAGTGTATAATTAAATTAAGAGAGAGCGGTAGTATTTTTTAATTATATTAAGAGGACAATATTAATTGATTGGTAATGGAGGCAATAAAAATGTATTTATGACGGGGGCAACGCTTATTATTTTATGGTACTATAAATGGTGCCCACGTCGTAAAATAATAAGTGTGTCAAAGTCATAAATACATTTTTATTGACCACATTAGCAATCAATTAATATTGTCCTCTTAATATAATGATTAATACCTAATATTGCTCTTTTAATTATGCATTAATATGGTCTAATTAATATATTCATAAACTAACACTTATTAATGGTTTTTGCCTCCTTCATCAATAACTAATGTTTGCTCTCATAGTAAATCTATAGCGCCTCCTCATGTGCTATAACACCAGGGAGGGTCACACCTTGCACCTATTCAATTTACGTAGCTTGCGTGACCGCCTCAGGAACACTTGGTTAAAAAAATAAATATATTTTTAAATCGTTCAACACTGAAAAATGCTTTATTTAAAGAATAAACCATTGTTTTATGATTTATTTTCTGTTATTATCCTGTTCTGAATTGCAGTGCTTTGAATTGTTCACCAGATCTCTGAGGCTTTGACATCATACAGATAGTGAGCACTCGCTCTTGTGCGGCGGTAACACGATGAAGACTTCTCACAATATCCCATCTAATCCCCATTCACTTGAATGGGAAAAAGGTGTGATAAGAATCTATGTAATTGGTTGCAACCAGCCAGCCACGTGAGTGACATGTTGTAGTCAAGACTGTGTTTTATCAGTAGGACCCAGCGTGGAACCATCATTTAAATAGAGACTGGGATTCTGCTGTCATTTTTTTTTTTTTTTTCCAATTTGATTTCTTACTTAAGGTTGAATACTAAAACATGCAGAGATTTTGTTGCATGGTTCCCAATCTATTGTATAGGCATTCTTATAGCTCTTTCAGCCATGCATCATAATCCCTCAGACAGCACCTTCCCTGCGCTCGCATTCTGTCACCGAGCTAGATATTATATCGCATTTAGGAGCAATTTGAGGACTGAAAGAAGGGACAGGGGATTTTAATGCAAAGACAGTTTTTAGGTCAAGGGGATATTTTATTTATGTATTAACCGTTATTTGTATAGCGTCAACCAAGGACGTTTTAATAGAGGAGGGGAAGGGGGGGGGGGGGGGCTTTATATTTGGGAGCAAAACTGCAACATAATAAGTCTGGGTAAAACACATACAGAGAGGTGAGAGGGCCCTGCTCACACTCTTACTATCTATATTGAAGGGTATTAGGCTTGAAAGAGTAGGAAAGAAAGAAATTGACAGAGTGAGGAGAAAGAGAGAGACAAGAGAGGGATGGGGCAGATATACTAGAGAGTGATAAGGTGGAAAACGATAAAGTACCAACCACTCCGCTGCTGTAATTTTTCAAACACAGTGGCAGATGTATTAAGCCTGGAGAAGTGATAACGCGTAAGGTGATAACGCTGCAGCCTATCAGCTCTTAACTGTCAAGTTACAGGCTGTGCTGGAAAAATGACAGTTAGGAGCTGTCTGGCTGGTGCGTTATCACTTTCCACTTTATCACTTCTCCAGGCTTAATACATCTGCCCCACAGCCTGTTACATGTCAGTTAGGAGCTGATTGGCTGGTACTTACTCTCTCTCTCATCTTTATCACTCTCCAGAGAAAAGTACATCTAGAGTGAGAGGGAGAGGAGAAAGAGAGAGGGAAGAGAATGAGAGTGGATGAGAGATAGTGTGAGAGAGAAATAGAAGAGAGAGAGAGATAGATTGAGTGCAGAAAGAGAGTGAGAGCGAGATAAGTGAGAGAGAGAAGAGAGAGGAGAGAGAGACACGAGAGAGAGAGAGAGAGAGAGAGAGAGAGAAACTGAGAGAGGCAAGAGAGGTAAGTGTGAGAGAATGCATAGAGGGAAGAGAGAGAGAGAGAAGGGAGAAAGAAGAGAATAGAGAGAGAAAAGGGAGAGAGAAGGGAGGGAGAGAGAAGAGAGTGAGAGAGAGAAGCGTGAGAGAAGTAAGGGAGAGAGAGGAGAGAAAGAAGTGAAAGAGAAAAGTGAGAGAAAAATTAGGAAAAGAGAGACAGGCAAGAGAGAGAAAAGAATGGAGAGAGAAAAGAATGGAGAGAGAAGAAAGTGTGAGAGAAAGAAAGAAAGAAAGAAAGAAAGAAAGAAAGAAAGAAAGAAAGAAAGAAAGAAAGAAAGGAGAAGAGAGAGAGAGAGAGAGAGGGAGAGAGATGGTCCCTTTTCATCTCTTACACAATCCACCAAAAATATTGGTATTACTGTAGTGTACACTATAAAAAAAAATGAGCGCACCCATCATTATACCTGGCGAGAAGGTAGAAGCCAGTGCTTAGAAGTGTTCTGCAATGTTTTAAGTGTATTCACATTTTCCTGCACCCCCTGGAACATTGTGTAATTATAGGCACATCTCTGTGTGGGCAATATGTGTTATACTAGGTAGAGAAGCATATCCTGTATAAGAGACATGCAGAGGAAGGAGCCTTTATGGCGGAGTACCCAGATAAGTTTATTGTTATTATATTTTTCAGGGATGATCTGTGACACGCTGTGCGCCACACCTAATCCTGATCCATCTGCGCACAGTGCATTCTGTTTCCCACACAATCTGTGTTATAGATTAGTTCTCGGGAACCAGGAGAGTGATCAGTAAATTCCCATGAAAATAGTAAATTCATAATAGCATAATAGTAAATTCCCATGAAAATGTTCACGATTCAAATTTATGTGAAAAATATGTATTGCATCTGCATTAAAATTGTGTATCGTGATAAATACTGTATGCTAGTACACAGACACACCTTACTGGCACGTACAACACAGATAGACATACGGGGGAGATGGTGGTGCAGTGCTATTTGTACTGCGGATGGGAATCTGGGGTGCAGCGCCGCTTGTGTAATGGGTGGCAGGGAGTCTGCACAGTCAGTGGCAGCTGTACTGGGGAGAAGGGGGTGGGGGTCATGGAGGCACAGTGCAGCAGCATATGGCATAGGGATCCCGGGCATAGTGACGGCTGCTGTGTGTGTGGAGGGTAGGGGGTCACAGTGCTGATAAGATGGGTGGCAGGGGTGGTTCTGTACACACAGTGGCAGCTGTACTGGGGAGAAGGCAGCTGATCCTGGCTCTGATGACACCCTGGCCTGAAGCCGACGCTGATGACGGGAATTGCTGCTGGAGCTGATGACAGGGTGGCCCGCAGCTGGCACTGATAACAGGGGTTACTGTAGAGTGACTGGGGTGCAGTTAGTAATGGAACATTTACCATCTCACCTGTAATAGAAAGGGTATAGTCAGGGCAGTCCCCTCTAATTGGAACATTTGTTTGTACTGAAAAAGTGCAATTATTGGGATGGATTGTGTCAGAAATATGGCAGCAAGCAGTGACCAACTCAGGACTTTTAATAACAGTACTATGCCAGGCAGGAAAACATAATACCGCTGCCTCTCCTTGATATAATGTGGATGTATTTATTACCTGTACAGTACGTTTGGTGTAGTTTCAATATACTGCTGCGTGCCACACATAACACTGCTGCAATTACACAGTGCCGCACCCGTATGTACTATGTACATGAGAAGGACCAGCGTGGTATCGGGCTGTTAGAGGTGCTCGTTGGCTGGTTGGAACGATATCGTTCTGGTGTATTGCCAGCATAATTCTCTTACTTCCCGATATGTTAGGAAGATGAAATGTAACAGGGCTATTCTTCGGGTGGGAAATAGGAAAACTACCTAATTAGAATTGTAATAAACCTCCCCATGGGGTATAAAAAGGGGGTTGACATAATGATGTCATTACCGATGCGTGGCTCGCGTTGCGTGAACGATAACGCCCAAACGGACAGTCGGATCAAAATCTCACTCACTCTCACTGACTCACTCTCTCACTCACTCATCACTATTTCTCTTACTTCCCGATATGTTAGGAAGATGAAATGTAACATAGGTATTCTGCAGGTAGGAAATAGGAAAACTACGTAATTCAAATTTTAATAAACCTCCCCACAGGGGTTGACATAATGACGTCATTACTGATGCGTGGCTTGCGTTACGTGAACGATAATGCCCAAATTAACAATCGGATCAAAAATTGGATTGCACCTCCAGTGTGTAGAATTTCATAATCTACAAATATGGTCCTGTCACTTTTTACCATTTCTGCTATGGGGGCTCCTCGGGTAACGCCAAGAACCATGGATTAATATTTACTTACATTAAGACTACTCAAATTTACATCTCTATAGATTTACCACATTTTTAACACTCATTTATATTTACAACCGTGAAAATCAGAAACTCCCGTGTGAAGAACGGGTAGAACAGCTAGTTGCAAATAAGAAAGCTGTTCCCAAAACAAAAGTGAAACAGTTTAAAATGACGCTACACATTTTCTTCTTGTCTGTTCTAATTAACATAATTAAATTTTCAAGTAGAAAAATTATCATCATTGCTCAGGTTCTCTAGTTCTACATTTTAAACAATAACTCCACCCAAAATGTAACATTTATATAAGATACAAAAATTAGATGATACTTATTTTGGAAGCGCGTTTCGCCTCATCCAAAGGTCTGCAAAAGAACTGAGCCACCCAGACACAAAACACTCGTATGGAAATTTTTATTTTTTGTATTTTCGCACATCTTAGCTATTGCTTGACCATTCATATCACCAAGGTCTCCCTGTGGGCACAGTGGATGTGTGCAAAGTGCCTAGCGCTCTTGAAGAGTATTATTAATATTTCTTTATATAGCACCACCAATTTCCTGCAGCACTGTACAGAATGAATATATGTAGTCCCTGCCCCTCGGAGGCTTGTAGCCTAAATTATGTTTCATACATACACATATGTCATGATCTTACCAGTACCCAAATAACCTACCAATATATGTGCAGGAAAAAACACAAGGGAGAACATACAAACTACATACAGGTGTGGCTTGATCAGGAATTGAACTTACGACCTTAGTGCTGTGAGACAGCAATGCTAGTCACCATACCACTATTCTGCCCATATACATAGGGCGGTATCCTATTAGCTCTGATGCCATTTCGGATGTTTAAAATGGACGTATATCGTGATTTAATGACTGATGGTCATTATCACGGTATCCAATTAGAGGCCATTTAGATCGGCCAAAATTGAACCCGATACCGGATGAAAATCACGGCTCCGGCTGCCCCTTATCGCAAATTACACTGCGGGTGCCTGAGGCACCTAAGCTTAATCCCCGATAAGTGCCAGGACCGGGGTTAAAGGATGCCAGCATCGGGGCTAATAGGATAGCCTCCCGCAAGCCTATTAGCAGCGGTAAATTACCGCTGCTATTAGGATAACGCCCATAGAATTTGCTTCTAGCAGAAAATAAAATGGAGACATCCGGGCCCATTGAAATCAATGTAAACACATCACATGCAATTTCTAATAAGACGCTTAGGAATAATAGATTACTTTTCCTATTTTCTAGCAGATATAAGTATTTAGAAATGTCTAGGAAAACACTCCTAGAATTTTTTTATGGCCTTTACAAGTACTGAAAATGTGCAACTCGTAACACAAAACTCAAGTGCGTCACCAGCCTGACAGCTGGTAAAAGTAATAAAGCTGGATATCTTAATTTTCCAATCACTAACAAAGTCTGAAAGGTTCTGTTCTGACATAAGAAACCTTTAGGTCTCCAGTTGCTGGGACTTCTGGTTCCGCCGTAGCCAAAGCTTTCCAGCTCTGGTCCTACTAGGCTTCACTTATTTTACCATTGCTTAGTGTTTTTTTTTTCCCTGAATGTGCAGAAATAGCAAAAATATAACACACATTGCAATTTATTTTCTGACTACGTTTTCTTTTTTACTTTATTTTTTTTATTGTATTTTTCTCTCCCACAAATCATTCTATAGTTTGTACTAAATAAGAAATAAAATAAAAATCAGAATTTAAGAAATGAAGTCATGGTAAAGTCATGATACCAGGCGGTGGGCAATTTTAAATATTGGCAATTTCGTAAATCTTTCTGACCAAAAAAGGCCATATTTTTTCCCCAAATATTTCACATTACAGGTTAAATCTCTCATATCTGAAAATCATATATCCGAAATCCAATATTCTTTTAGCACGACTGAGATTATTATTATTATTATTATTATCCTTTATTTATATGGTGCCACAAGGGTTCCGCAGCGCCCAATTACAGAGTACATAAGCACATAATCAAAACAGGAAAACAGTGACTTACAGTTGAAGACAATATAGAACAAGTACAGGGTAACTAAGCATAACTACACCAGTGAATGACAGAGATAAGTTCCAGGTGGCCAAAAACTGTGAGATTTGGGCAGTTGAGGATTATTAAAGTAAAAAATGGATAATCACATGAGGGAAGAGGGCCCTACTCGTGAGAGCTTACATTCTAAGAGATAGCGACACGTTGGCTTTATGACGGTTGTTTGTGCATGCACAAGTAAAAATATTGTATACAATTACCTTCATGCTCTGTGTATATGAAACAAATCCATTCTGTGGTAAGACTCGGGCTCCATCCCCAAAATAAATCATTATGGTATGAAAATATTCCAAAATACAGAAAAATCCAAAATACTTCTGGTCCCAAGAATTTCATATATGGGCAACCCAAATTCTATAACTTTCCATTCATGGCAAACAAGTTTATAACAAAATTAATGCTATTATAAAATACATTTGTATCAATACACAGTATTATACCCATTTGTCCAGTCCGGTTAATTAACCAACAATAACGGAACTGTTGCATCAGACATTTATGTACCACAATTAAACACGAGC